>NC_089312.1:31039329-31186829 GCF_036669915.1 Pocillopora verrucosa | reverse complement strand
GCTATATCCATATAATTATATATGTACTTATATAGATCTGTTGATTTTATAATGATTATACAGACCCCCCTTAAAATTCAGCTTTAAGCTGAACTGAGCCAGCCTATTTAAATATTGCTATTAATAGCTGAATAAAAGGGTTTCGTTGCAGTAGGATGGTTGCAGGTAAATAACGTATCATTGTTTGTGGTTTACCCTGCCTAGGTAATACATCTTGCTCTTTTAATAAACTTTGTATCAATTCAATAATAACATGAGCAAAGCACAATTTTAAAACTTTCAAATCTTCATAAGATTATTGTTCTATCTTCACTCGATTTTCGTTTTGGAGACAAAATGGCGTCTACCAAAAAGAGGATGTAGGCTGAATACAGGTTAGTCTTTGAGAAATATATATAAAATGCGGCCATTCTCGTCGTGAAGGCCACTAGTTTTCATGTACCGTTTCAGTCAAGAAACGAAATCGTTGGGATCGAGAATGTAGCGATGCAAAATAGGGAACTTGGGCGATTGACGTCAGCTCAACGAGTTTCCACGGTTCTTGTGAAAATCGCGTTTCAAGTCTTTGATCCTTGTGGATTCAGCTGGGACAATAGACCTCATCCTCTCTCGGCTAAAATCATCTTTATTGTCTAAAATTTCAATTTTGGCAAAACTTTTGGCTTGTGGTAAGGTTATGGTATGTCCCTTGTTATTTTCAGTGCCCCATTATTTTTACCATTCCTGGTAAGAGTTCGTTATCACCAGTTTGATCTCGTTCAGCCTCTGGAACACAGCATATGATAGTCCACAACCGAGCGCTTGAACAATTCTTCGTTCCACAGTCCATCAGGCTTGTCATTATATCACTGCTAGAATCTTTCACGTCATCCACGGTCAGTGTTCTTTTAAATTAGGAGCAAATTGGTGTCAGGGATAACTAATTCTACGGTGGAAATGGAAAGACATAGAATTAATAGTTTAGTCAGGTGAAACTGGAAACATCCCGAAACGTCCTCAGTTATTTTCTGCTCTGCCTACCACCGTTTGTTTTCTGACATTATTTACGGCAACACCTAACACAGGTGTACCAACATGACAGCAATATGTTTCGAAATCCCTTCCGAATATCCTTGTTGAATGCCACGTACAAACACGGGTTGATTGCAGATGTTGCGTGGCTGAGGAAGAGCCCAACAGACCCGATGCTAAATCCTCCTTGGGGAATTCCGCAGAGATATTCATGCACTTGAAAAAAGTAAAGAAAAAATGCAATGTGTAAAGGAAGCCAACACAATGTGAAGACCACAACCACAATAATAAGCATTTTGAGGACATTTTTCCGTGCGTCTAACTCTACGGCTCTGTTTGAGCGACAGGCCATTGGTACCGGCCGGATCCATACTTTATAAACAACGCAAGAGTAGAAAACACAGATGATCAGCAGAGGTAAAGCGTAGAGGAACACAAACATAATTACTGTGTACACCTTTGCAGCTGTTTCCTGGTGAAACAAAGGCGACCAATCTTCGTAACAGTAGATAACTCCATTTATTTCCCTGACGCTCATGGCGTACAGAAGCGGAGATACAGAGAGGAAGGACGCCAACCAGATAGCAACAACCATGAACTTCGCGATCTTGATGGTCACAATCTTCCTGAGAGGAAATGTAACAAGACAAAAACGCTCGAATGCGATGGCCGTCAGTGTTAAAATGGAACAGGAGACCGTTGAATCAGAGATAAAACTTGCAGCCTTGCAGACGATAATTCCCGGTATACCGTCAAACCAGTGATACCGTCCTGTTATATGCCTGGCTAATCTTCCCGGCATGTTGCAAAAGGTCACTAGTATATCCGCGGCGGCCAAGTTTATGATCAGGCGATAAGTAATAGTATGGAGTCGATTGTTCCTTTTCACCGTGCTGATAAGCAGAGTGTTGCCCACAAGAGACACCAAGATGACCACTGTATAGCCAACGGTAAAGACCGTTTTCTCCGCCACCCCTTCCATCTCGGTTTTACACGAATCTCCGGACAAGTTTCTTGGGATATTACTGGCGACATTTCTAGTATTGTTCATTTCCATGATATCTGTGAACTGTTGATCAAAGGTGCGATCCCACTGAACCAAAAACGATTATGCTACTGATAAGCAAGCATTCGGCGGCGCGCCAACAGGATCTTACGAAAATAAGAAATAATAAAGTTAGTCAGGTATTATCGTGCCCTTTTAGTCACCTGTTGCCCATTGAAACTCAGAGGGAATCAAAGGAATAAATATCTGTCTCTGATGGCTACCTTTCCTGGTATCATATATCGACTCATCCTGCGAGTCCAGGCTAAAACACTCAGAGCTTTCTTTCTTTCCAGATAATTACAAATGTAATTAAAAGAACGGGAAAGCAGTAAAATAGGTCCAAATATCGTAAATATTTAATAGCTTTAAGTTTATTGTTTGAAAAACGCTTGTATTGGTCAAGAATGTGCCATATGGGCTGGATTTTGTGCCAATTAGCACCAAACAAGAGGTTATGGTTTTAAAAGCCTTAGTGAAATCTCTCCAGTCTGCGGTTTCTAAGTTACAAAATTATTCATTTCGTAACCAACGTCTTTCCCTTGACGAAAATGTTTCTATTTAACCGGATGTTGCTTAATCTTTCCGCAAACGTTTTAGAGTTTTCAGTCAACATTACTATTTTTCAATAAAGTTTACTTTTCAAATTTTAATTATGAGTCAATTATTTCTTTCAATTATGAGTGTGCTGTTCAAGTGCCGAACTTAGGCGCGAATATGGTTTTTAATTTCATTTAGGTTAACAGCAGCTTTGATAATTTATTCATCCAAACTTCAATACACGAGACACCTTACTTTCAATATCGGCAGACTTAACAATGAATACTTTGTCTTCATTTTGAGCAGAAACAAATTTTACCGAATTTCGTTAAGGCGGAATTTTCTTTGGTATTGAATAAATACATACTGATTCAATACGAGTCTCATACGTATGTCTTATTGATTAAAAATAAAAAAATAATAATTTTCCGGAAAATTGAGTATTTAGCCAACGCTTTTCTAGAATATATGAAATGGTAAAAAATTTTAAGACAAGCGAGTTGTTTTTTTTTTCTTAAGGTTGGTTTAATCCATAGTAAAATCTTATTTCAACAAATTCTTCGCTGATTATTCGTCTAACCGTGTGTTCCCTAAGTTATTTATTTCATTCATGTTTTCATGTTTATTCGGTTATGGACTCCGTCTCGCTTTATTCCTCAGCCATTTCCCTTGACGATATTAAATTTCAATTTTCACATTCAACGTTTTGTTTCATAAACACCAATTATTTTGCTGCAGAGGAATTATAAAGGAAACAATACATGATATATTTATTGAAGCCAGGTTGTAATACAAATTCGTTATTACACTTTGCATGTTACTAAGTCGCGACAGATCGTTTCTCAGTGCCGATCAGAATGCGTTTTCCCGCGCTGCAAGCTGTTCGCACGTTTTTACTCAGAATTTTCATCGACTTCTTATGATATATTCCATTGTTCTGATGTCGTTTAGTACCCTCGATCGTTTTAAGTCGTTTCATGCCCAAATTCAGTACACTCGTACCGCTCTGAGTCGATTCGTACCTGAACCGCTAGTCGAATTGTACCCGACCCAATACGCATTCATTCGAGCAAGTGAACAGATATCGATTGGTGTGTGCGACAAATTAGAAGGGTCAACAGAGTGAGATACAAAGAAAATTCTGCTGTATATACATGCGACCTTCTTATCATGAGCACTAAATCATTGCTTAGCGCAAGGTAAGTGTGATATTTTTTTATAGAACAGTCTACTGTCTATAATTGTGACTTTCTTAACAATAACAGCTCGTGTAAGTGAGATTTTCTTTTTTCTCCCTTTTTCGTTTATTCGTTTTTCTATTGGCCGTTTTTATGCTTACGTCTTTAGCATAAAAACGGCCATTCTTACTGTAAAATACTTAACATGAAAAAACATACTTTATTAGTATGGGTATGGAACGAATCAACCGATTGAGACCTATAAAAACTGAGAAAATAAACGTACCGGCGATTTGAAGCCCTTGGATTCTCTGTGAAAACCGACTGTCATCTGTGATATAAACGAAGTTTTTGAGGTGGTGACGTTCAGTTCCAAGATTTATGTTTCAAATACTTTCGTCTCTTTTCTTTAAATTGGTGACTCAATAATATGAATGATGAAGATGAGGCCGTTTTTGTTTTCCGCATGCGTAAGATAATTCACGGGGAAAGGGGTGGTTGAACGCTGTGAAACAGTTATTCATAGAGATTTGAAATCTCTTAATTAAGAACAAAGTGACGATAACGTGACGCAGAAAGGATGTTGCGAATTACCACAAGCCCTTATTCATTATTTGTTTACTTTTTTTTTTTATCCATGGGATGACATGTCCCACTAGTTGCTTCTTCGGGCATTTTGTTAGCATTCGAACCAATAACTGATCAAATCCATTTGTGACGCTAGTTATTTTAATTTGCTCTGTTCAATTTCATTGTCTCCTCCATCTTTTAGCAAAAAATAGGGTTTGGCTTTCCCTTTACAGAAAAAATAGAAATTTTACAAAAGGAGGCAGAATTCTAATTTCATGAAAATCCTGATCTCGTTGTCCCCCCATGTCAAATTTGACACGGTAAGCTGATTTCCAACAATCTGTATTCCGTCTGATCACTGTTCCAGGAAGATAACTTGAGTACCCAGGATAGTAGCCAATCACGCGCTGAGTGGCGTGCACGTGACTGTACAATGGTATGATATCCAGGATGATGGCTCTTGCGTCATTGGCTTGATGTGAAATGGATTCCGCCTGGTCCAGTTGCACGTCTATGTATAGTATGTTTCCATGGTAACTTGTTCTTTTCACGAATCCGCGATAATAAGAGTCGTCTCTTCCGCGAGCAAACACGCGAGCTCCAACTGCAAGAGAAAAGAATGGAGCATGCCAGTTAAGTAGAGCCACAGGTCTGGCCATGATTTCTCGAAGGGTGGATAATCCTATGCAATGGAAAATTCTCAATACCTGTGGTTAACAGTTATCTGCTAGTTAGCGATTTATCCGTTGGATAGCGTTATCCACACTTTTTACTGCAGTTCAGTATTCTCCACATTATGTCAATTCAATTAGTTCTTAAATGAAAATGATCAGTGTGAGTCTTGAAAATTGTATCCCAAACTTTTCAAGGGTAAAATTTCCAATCCATTAATCTTTCTTGTAAGGCCGCTTCGGCAATCGACCCCGTCTAAAAATCAAAGAGGTAGCAGATATCAGAACGTCAGTCGAACTGACATTTGTATGATCACCTTGGCGAATTGAGGAGAAAAAAGGGAGTTTACGCAACATATTCAGCGTGCAGTTTTCGACTATGTGTCCTCGGTCCAAGGTAATTTCATACGTTTCCGTGTCATTTCCTAGACAAAAATCATCAGACACGAAACCAAGATGGTATTGCTCGCTCGTATTTTCTTTTGGTGACGGTGCGATCACGCGATCTCCTAAGCTGGTCCAGTTGGGAGTTGTGTCATGCACTACAGCTGTTACATCCTCATAACTATACTCAATTTCATTGCCATTGTCCAGCAAAACAACATATGTGGCGATGAATTTCTTTGTCACGGTACCAGGAGAGTAAGTGGCGTCTGATTGTCTCGCCAGAACACGTTTTCCTAATGAATCATAACGTAAAAGGATTAGACAGTTTATGACATTTTAAAATACTCTGACCATCAACAAGCTAATTTTTGAGTGAATGTGACAAATATTTTTTTTCTCATTTTTTTTTTTAACGGCAACTAATACTGTTGCTATAGTGGCCACATATGTCAAGCTAGAAAATCAACAATATATTTTCCCAAGGTTTTTACATCTATTTGTGGCATTGAGAAAAATAGAGCAAGAAAGGAAAAACGACTTTTACGATATGAAATACTTATTTTTCAATGACCCATTAACCACCCTATGAATTTCAATTAGCAATATGTGTTTTACCTGGATCAGGAGCAAAAATCTCTATCACGGAAACCAGCAATACCAAAAAAATCCCAAGCAATCTTCTCAAAAAAACCATCTTACGGATGTTGAATACAGAAACTGGAGCCTGTTGAAGTTGTTTTACATGAAATTGAGTTAATATTCGTCTGACTGATGAAAGGGAAAAAGAGGTGCCAATCACTGAGAGATGAGAGTTTGTCTTTTGATCACGTCGTGTTAAGTGTATTTGAAGACTCTTTTTTTAACTTAAGTGTAGTGTATCGAGGGCGATAAGAGTTTTATAGAAAGGTAATTATTTGGCGAGAGAGAGCAGATTTGCAATACTTCAAACTAACGCCATTTCATACCATTTGATCGCCTCATACTTATGCCGTAAATTTGACCCAAGACTAATCCAAATTAGAAATTTTCTTAAAAGAACTAATGTGTGTCGTTTACGAAATAGATTCCAGCGGTTGCTGATCTTAAGTACTATGATGAATTTGTGCCTCCTTTTGAACAACGACCATGATCGATGAAAAGTGATTTTGACAGACAAGTGTTGAGACTGAACGATGCAACGAATTGATTTTAACCAGTTGAAATGTTGCAAACGCTATAAAACATTATAAATAATAACAATATCTTCTAAAGCAGTTAAGGAGTGGAGTTTTATTGTGGAGTCAAATCGGTTGCCTGCTATAACTATTCAATTCCAACACTGTGTGCTCGAGCTTCTCTTAATTGGCATTGAAAAATTTCAGCGGGGCTGTTTGGGAAATAAGGCTTGGAAGACTTGAAATGGAAGACTTGTTAAAAATGGAACACACAAATCGAAACTGCTTCGTAAGTGAGAGGCTGGATAAAATTCCCTAAGCAAACTCTCCGAGCCAATTTTCTGTATCCTGAACATTAATAGCGCAATTCATAAAGTTTACAAACAGTGTAGTGTTATACGTGGCCGTATCTCAGTAGGACTGAAAATAATCTAGTATTCGCTTTATAGTAATGTGCAATAGAGGTCAGAAGCTTAATAAGTTTCAAATAAAATACTCAAAGCTTATACCTTATTCAGTTTTATCTGAGTCTGCATGCAAGGTTTTTCACTGTTTTCTTACCTGTTTCTTCGTTCTGCTTGGCGAACACAGCGTTTACTTTGAAGCCAGAACATTTATTTTCAATTACATAAAACCCACCAGTGTTTACTCAATATGTATTCCAATATAGATTATTTTGACACACGACTAATGATAGTTCAAAGTAGAAAGGCGAGAGAAAGCTATTTCAAAACGTTTGACAGGAAAAACTTAACATCCAAAAAAGTGATTTCAGTCTTTCCGCCTCTAAATGAAAAATGGAATAGAAACTTGAAAACTTCAAATACTGAATAGTACACTTACCCTTTTAATTAGTTACTCATCCAAGGATCACAGAGTGCAACACACTTTGCATTAGTTTGACATGGTTAACTCTAGTAGATGTAATGTTATTGAAGGGCTTGATCGTGTCGGGAAGTATTTGAAGTACTGGAAATAGACACACTTTAAAATCAATATTCAGAAATGTATATTGTAGCGTCCTTTTATGACTGATTTTTTCTAATACTGCGCCCTATCGTTCTAGCATTACAACAGAAGCGGGTCGGGTCTCTTAGAGACAACCTGACAACGACTTAATTGCTTTGAAGCGGCACCTTGTGAGCCACAGGCAACCCAAGCTCCAGCTGTGAGACGCAACGATGTCAACTTCTCAATAACAATACCTCACCTTACTTCCACAATGCATCGCCCGTTGTCTGACCGCTTACTTTGTTGAAACGAGGCCATTATAGCGAGTCAACCATTTCTAGATTTCCTACTTTTTCTCTTTGGAAATGGTCTTTATTTTACGAAACAAAATGATTAAAAGCACGAACAAAACTGATCGATCGACCGTTTTTGACGAAAAATAAAGGAGAGCGAGTTAGGTTGCAGATCGAATTAGGAAAATTATGGTAACACGGGAGAATGTGTGTGTTTGTCCTTTCAAGTCATTTTCATGTAATGTATGAAAGTCAAACAAAGCATATTTAATTTTTAATTGTATAGGTGATAAAATTAGCAACGCATGTTGAGACGGTAAGTAGAAAATTATTTTGGCACTTTGGGGCGGGTGAGAATTTTTTCTTTAACTGTTAATTTTCTTCATGACTTAAGAGGCTTTAAATGAGATGACCGCGACATTAGAAAAAAAACCTTTGATTCTTTGCAGAAAAATGTCTCTACTTGTTCAAATTGTCACTCGCTTCGCCCTCGACTCAGCAAACCCGGTTAAAAAGCAAAGAAAGAAAAAATTCCTCTTTTGGCAGGCTGTGTAGGATTCTGACAGCTTACCAACTTTATTGGTCTCATAAGCAATCTACATACATTGTAAATCAATGGTAGAAATGCTTGAAAGACCAAAAAGGATTGAGCGAACGGAAAAAGTATCCTATGCGAAGCGCAACCCAAAATCTGAGTTAAAAAAAATAAAAGAAGATAATAGACTTTTTCATAGGAAAATTTACTTTTTTTCCTTGACAAAATAATAAGAGGCCGTACCTAACAATTGTTCCATGAATTTCCACTGGATATGAAAGGGTAAATAGCCAACGACGCACGTAGCAACAAGCGCGAATGGAATAATCAAATTTTGCTAAATTCTGAACTTTTGGATTTAGGGAGCCCTTTTTCAGCTCCGCGACAGTTGGCGCATTACATTTTCATGTAAGGTGACTCGAACTATATAAACAGTAGCCTCTATTTGGCGCGAAAATATGCACACGGATATTTGTCTGCGGTCATTATCTGTTCCAAGATGCGAACAAATTCCCGGGAAGCGAAGCTTAAGGAAAACTGCGAGCTTCCGGGAACAGACAAATTTTCGCGCAAAACAAAGCTCTTCTGTTTATTATCCTTCAAATGTTTTGTAACGGGAGTGAAAAAATTTTTACGAATAGCTTCCTGTTTTCTGCGTGGGATGTTTCCTCTGAGTGTTCTCACATAAGACTTTATAAACAAGCAAATATTCCCTTCTTCTGTAACAACCATAAAACTCTCTCTCTTGTTGAATTAAATTTTAAACGAAGACTTATCGTAGCGGACGTAAGGTTCGAACATCAGGAAAATCATTTGGATGATATCCTCGGATATCCCTCTTAGTGATACGTTTAGACCAATCGCGCATGAGCAAAAAACATTTGATGGATCCTAAGAGCCGATAACTGGAGTTAAGTGAACCGACCAGAACACTAGAAGCACTGTATTCGGAGTTGAAAATTTTCGAAATGTCGTATCCTTTCCAACCTCCAGTACCGTCCATTTAAAATAAGCCAGAGGTAATTAAAATTACATATTCAATTAATTGATTATTCATTCATTTTTTTGCATCTAAAAGAAAATATTTATCAGTGATAAGAAATTGTATACTTTGCAAGTCCTGCTTCATGCTCTCATGTTTAATTTTCTCCTTTTTGAAAGGACCAAAACATGTAGCAGCCGCTGAAAGCTTTCTTCTCCCCAGGTACTTCAAGGACAGAGCGTACCGAGTGCAAGGTGCCTGGGTCGAATTTGTTTTCCCAGCATACACCTGAAGCCGACAGAAAATTGCTCTCAACTTGCCTTACAGTAGTAATCTTAAAGTTGTGCGGTCCATCTCCACTAGTTATCAGGATGGCCCTTAACGACGCTGAAGTTCGAAAACAAGTAGGTCTCTACGTTGTTTATCCCTTTTTCCTACAGTTCGAGTTATTCTGAGGTGCAGTTATCGGCAGTTCGACCTTAAAGTAAAGGTTATAAACACCTGAGTCGCTTGTATTGCAGATCGAACATATGATGGCATTTATAGAGCAGGAAGCCAAGGAAAAGGTCGAGGAAATCGACGCCAAGGTACCTTGATGATGAAAACGTTTATTCTGTAAATAATAACGCCTAAACTCTCCCTATAATCCAGAACCGGTGTGATCAGCTGAAACACTTACACATTTCATCGGTGTTCGAGTCCTTTTTGGTAATGACGTCACTGTGAGTTGTTATTTCTCTCTGGTAGGATAAAAATTGGCGTTTTCTTGTTTGTGACCAACAGTTAAGTATTCGTTGATCGTGATTGTGCTGAATTGAAATGAAGCACAAGGGTTATATCCTTTTCCTGTGTTAAGCTTTGAAACTTTCCATTCTTACTTTCGTTCGTCTTCCCCTCGTCCTAACATGTCTTTACATGGTTCCATCGGCTCAAAGGGTGGATGTTCACATTCATATTCCCTAGATCTTCTATTTATCTTGTGAAAATCACCATTTACCTTAAAGTGTGTATCTTCACTCGTGACAGCTGATACCCAATACTCTTTCAAGTTCATGCAGAGATCTAGGTGGTCCTAAGTCATCATTCTACAAAAGGCAAAATCATGTTTTAGGAATAGTTTTAAAAAAAAAGTATATCAATAAAAATAGAGGTGAAAGGTACAGTGTACTCTTAAGTACCCCTTCCTTTTTTATTCTTGTTGATGGCCTCGTGATCTACCCATTGCTTACCTATTACTGGCACCATATTACAACCTTAGTTTATAGCCTTTATAGTGGTCAAAGAAAAGGGTGGTATGTCTGAAGCTTTCTCAAAGAATGAGTAATCAAAAAATATGCTTTTCTCTGGGAAAGTCTACTAATCCTGGTTGACTTAGCAAAGCTTTGGGAGCGCTGGTTTAAATCCCAGAATGAAAAGTATCATCTAGAATGGTTAACCCTTTAACCCCTAAGAGCGACTAGCATCTAATTTCTCCTTACAGCATCATCCCTAAATTAAACATTAAGGTCATGAGAATAAAGGAGATGATCACCAACTAAAGAAGCTCATGATTGCCGAACAAATTCTCCTTGTCAGAACCTTAGGAAATGTCTAGAGAGTAGTAAGGAGAATATGGATACTGATGTTAGGGAGTAAAGGGTTAAAGCAACCCCTTCAATTTTGTCCCGTTTACCTATTTTTAGGCAGAAGAAGAGTTCAATATTGAGAAAGGTCGCCTCGTACAGCAGGAGCGTCTCAAAATAATGACTTTTTATGAAAAGAAAGAAAAGCAAGTTGAGTTGCAAAAGAAAATGTAAGTGTAGTTTAGCCACTGTAGGTAATTAAATTGTTAACGGTAGGAATACGATATACATGTATATTATAGTTCACGTTTTTAAAGACATTTTCATCAGATTTTTTAGAGATGTTGGGACTGAGTAATTTATGTCTTAATAAAACAGGAATGAAAAGGTAAATTTTTGCTGTGATTACAAAATTTCCAAGAGATTGTTAGTTTTATTTCCAGTAGTGAAAAAAATCATTATACAGGATTATTGAGAACAAAAGTTGAGTGCTTGTTAGCTGATCGCCTTTTAGTTTTATTAAAAATCTTTAGCTCAGTTTATCTTGAAGCCTTTTTATTTTTGGTACCTATGGCTCCTTTTGTAGTATAGTTATTTAACCAAGCAGAAGTAAAATTTAAAACTCCAAGCCAAACTTGAACGATATCTTGTAACATTTATTTTTTAGCTGATTTTTTTTGTTGTTGAATAATTGATGTTGTGAATCTTTTGCCTTGATGAATAATTTAGTACTTG
The DNA here is from genome assembly GCF_036669915.1 of Pocillopora verrucosa. NCBI lineage: Eukaryota > Metazoa > Cnidaria > Anthozoa > Scleractinia > Pocilloporidae > Pocillopora > Pocillopora verrucosa. The sequence continues at coordinate 31,175,215 of NC_089312.1, read as the reverse complement.
GATGTGAAAATCCACAAAATGAAAAGTTTCATCTTTGCATACAAAAAGAAAATTTACCTCAAAATCTATTGTGTATCATATAATCACATGTACATATAACACAATTTTGACAACATATATCTAATTTATATATATATTGAAAACAATCTTTGCATACATATTTTTTGTCAATGTTAATATTTAGTCAGAGATCAAATCAGTTGAATCAGTCACGACTGAAGACCCTCAAGGCACAGGATGATCATATCAAGGTAATTACAAACTTACTTTAAATGTGAAGACAAGATTTGGTCAAATCAGAAATTAAAACTTTAAACCCTATTTGACTTGGGAGGTCAAAATGTCCTACATGGTTAATCCTTTACCTCCCATCAGTGACCAAGACAGAGTTTTACTTTACAATGATAATACAGTGTCAAGCAGATGATTGGTGAGAATAAAGAAAAGCATCAGAAGTGAATCATTAGTTTATCCAGTGCAAAATTCTTCAAACTTGCTTCATGGAAATTGTGTAGCAGACAGGAAGGAGAATTACAAAGTAAATGAAATCTCGGAAGTGGAACGGGTTAGACTTGCAAAACAATCCAGATTGAAGTAGATAAAGGGAAAGATTCTTACTATTTGTATTATCAATTTTTGGTGAAAAGAGGAATCCCTAGGTTTTGTTTTAGTCAACCCATTAAGTGGATGAATCTTATCGCATGTTATTCACAGGCTATACTTGATGATGCAGTTAAACAGCTTGGTAAGGTGACACAAGACAAGACTCAGTATTCGCAAGTTGTCAAAGGCCTTATAACACAAGTAAGTTTAGCTTCATCTAACATTTGGTATTAGTACAATTGCTCAGGTGAAAAGAGATGTGCATACTCTTATTGGTAGATAATTGCATTATATCTCACTATAATCACCTTGCACATAGTGATTATACCAGGGGCACTAAATTTCAATGTGGCTGCCTCACATTTTGTCATTGTTTCATAGTAATTGTTTGCAACTACTTGGTATGAGTACTTTAAGTGTTTTCATGTCTTCTCTTCAGGGATTATTTCAGCTCCTGGAGCCAGCTGTGTCAATTCGGTGTCGCCAACAAGACCTTGATATTATGAAGGTAGTATTTTTAACTTTGGATTTCTATGATATATCCACAAATCTAATTATAACAAATTTGGGTCTGAATCTCAACTCCTTATTAAAATTTTTGATTGTATGTGGCCTTGCACAAACATTGAAAAAAGTAGTTATGTCTGAACTTCTTGGTTGTAAGCACATTGAAAAGGGTCTTTTTTAGTGCAAGTTTGTGTTTGCTTTCAACAAATTTCGAATCCATAATTTTGTAAGATTTTTTTCAATGGAAACTGACCTAATGACAACCAGAATTATAAAATAACAATGTAAACATTTGGTTGATGCTAAAATAGATTTTTCTTCTCAAAAATGAAGCCACTATTTGGTGTAATGCAACATAAAAATTTTACAAAGTTTGAACATACTTTAACACCACACTGAATTTTACTTCTTGACTAGTAGTGCAGTATAATAAAATTGAATAGGAATGAAAATTAAAAGATTGCAGTAGTTATAATATCTTAATAATTATGCAGGATGTAAAGGATGCTGCTGTTGAGGAATATAAAAAAGCCACAAAGAAAAGTGTAGAATTAAGCATTGATGAGCAGACATTTCTAGGCTCTGACTGGTAAGTATGTTTGATGCTAGAGCAGTTAGAAATACCATACTTCCACACCCGGGCACTTACTTAAAATTTCAGCCAAAAGGAGGGTCACTAATTGAGAGGAGGGTGCTTAATCAAAGGGGGTGCGTATTATCAAACTGTTATTCTGTATTGATTCTTCTGTAGTTGAAGCTTTAAAAAGTTATAAGGTGGCAAAAGAGATAGGTTTTCCTAGTATCCCTACTATTTGAAAAAGTGAGGGAGAAGGGGGGTGCCTACTCGAGAGGGGAAATTGAGATTGTTTTAGTGATTGATCATTTCCTTTATTCTCATGACCGTAATGTGATTCACAGGTGATATTGTAAGGAGAAATTAGACACTAGTTACTCTAAGGGGTCAAAGGAAGGGTTTAATAGTGATTTCTCTGGCTCTTGTGTTACCACTCTGAATTTGTAAGGTTTCCAGTCAGCCCTATGCCAGGTGAGAGACATTCATAGTGGTTCTTACAGCAACAATCTCTGTTTTTTTATGGTAAGCTGGAACAAAGTAGACAATTGTGGGTTTGCACAATGCACTCATCCTGCCTCACTTTTGAATTGTGACATTAGAACTGCATCAAAATATGTTGAACTGTCACCTACACAGACTGGCTGTAAACATATCCAAACCAACCTTGTAATTTTTATGCAATTATTTTGTATATATATTTATATTATTATTCTATTCAACTGCAGTGCGGGTGGTGTTGAATTGTTAGCAAAACAAGGACGGATTAAAGTTGTAAACACATTAGAGAGCCGCCTTGAAATGATGAGTAAACAGGTGTGTAATTATATCCTATATTGAAGTAGCATATGAGTTAATTTTTTTACATCCATTTATCAGTAATAGCGACAAAATTGTTTAAATGTTTCTTTCATTGTTATTGCAGATGATGCCAGAGATTAGGGAGACTTTATTTGGTGCAAACACCAGAAGAGCATTCTTTGACTGATGTGCCCAATTTCTTGACCACAAACTTTGTTTCCTTTATACAAATTTTCCTTTCCTATCCTAAAACCATATGACCTCCTACTGATAAAAAAATGTGTGTAAACTTCTTTCTGGATGAACATTCCTTTGAATTTACTTGGAAGGGGTTATTTTTGTTTTGTTTTTTTGTTCGTTGTGTTTTGGGTTTTTTTTTTTTTGTTAGCATGTGCTGGTTGTCAATGCTAGTATTGTTTTGTTTTGCTTTGATTTGCTTTTTTTTGTTTTCCAGGCTCTGTTTTGGTCAGAATTGTTTTGAAGGGCAGAGGGGGGGAAGCAGAAAGGGCTTTTCCATGTCCTGTAATTAAATAAGATTTGATGATACTTGAAATAATTGAGAAAGCTAATTATGTCCAATTTTAGACCATGACTTGGATTGTCCCAATTATCTAGTAAACTTGAATAAGGCTTCTAAGTTGACCCCATATTTTCTGTTTTGTCCTCTTGTCACAGTAAGGTTTAACCCTTTACCCCCCAGAACTGATTAACTTTAACTTCTCTCTATAATATCCATACATTATCCATCACGTGGTTAATGAGATCACTAAAACTTATCAGATAGAAGTTGTTATCCAGTACTTTTGACAAATTCTCGTAAGTAACTTACAAGGAAATTTATAGCAACAAGACGGGAGAATTAGCAATCGGATCTTGGGAATTAAGGGGTTTAAATAACATTATTACATCAGTGATGCCATTCATTTTCAACTGTTTATTTTTATCCTACTGCCATGTGAAGATGAGATATTGACGTCTATTTTATACTGTCAAAGATACCTATCACATATTCCTATGAAGTTCTCTGGTAATTTTCATCTGACGGTTTTAACCTTTCTCTGTCACTTGTGCAACCTTTAGAAACCAGCTACAATTTACCACTGTCACATAATTTGGACAGATCTGATTCGTAAAATCTTCGAGAGGGGAATTATAATGCTACATGTTAATAAATACTGGTTACATTACCCGACACCTTTGACAGAAGTCTAGTAAATTTGCAAAAAGCTTTGAGCCTTGAGTATTAACACGAAATTGTTGTCCTTTTTTTCTGTGTACGCATGAAGTTGATTCATGCCCCAACTCGTTCTTGATTGTTCTTTTATTAACATGAACCGTTAGTTTTATTTTTTTATAGCCATCTAGCTCAAATTTCTCCCGCTTCAAGTCCCAATATTTTTTCAGCCACTCCCAAGAAGTATACCATCTGGGCAATTCCAAACAACGGTGCAATTACGATTATCCTTGGCACTACTCCTTTATAAAATGCACCTATCCCTTCATTTACGTAGGTTTTTTGAACGCAGTCCCACAAACTGTTGTAGGCAGCTTCTCCTCCTGTTCTTATCACCTGGAGCCTTGTTTTGATCACATCCAATGGAGTGACAGCTGCACTTCCTATCATAGCTGGATTGAAACATCAAAGGTTATTAGTTTTGGTCATAACACGATCGCGGATACGTGATGTTTGGAGATACTATTTCCTTGCTGGCTGGTAATCCACGCGAAACAACCTTCCGTGTTTGTAAAAGGATCAACTAATGCTATTTTCTGTATTTCTTCGAATAAGCGCCCACTCTCCATTGGGCACCTTTCCCCGATGAAGCGCCCTCGCCCTAGGCCAAAATATCAAACAAGCGCCCACCCCCCAACCCCTCATTTTCCTAGATAGTAAGGATACAAGAAAAACCTGTTTCTACCTCAATTTATTAACTCCTCAAGCGTCAACTACAGCTGAATCAGTACAGGTTAATAGTTCTTATGAGTGCCTTCCTTCCAATAAGCGTCCACCCATTATTCGAGGAAATACAGTATTAACGATATTGAAGAAGTTCCGGCTGTTTTCCGGTTAATTCCCAATCGTTTGTAGACGAAATCGACCTCTGTTTTTCGATTTGGTTTGTTTTTCTTTCTGCCTGATCGTCTTTTTTTTTAAGAGGAACTCGATTTACTATTGAAGTGAACAGAAAGCAAAATACAACAAACTAACCAGCAGTACACCCTGCCATCAAAGATTGTAGTGGCCCTGGGGCATGGCTGTGTGTCCCATCTCCCTGAAACTAAACAAAAGACACCATCGCTAAGTCATTCCCGGGGCAATATACCATGCGAGCAGGCCTAAGCTACTCACACTTCTGCACGGGTTTTCTCGCCCATGGGAAAATGTAAGGCAGGGCTGGTATGAGGCTGTGAGCGACGCGAGCCGGCGAGTGATTATCTAGGATTCTGCGTCCAGTGGCACCACTAACCAGGGCTTGCTAGTAGGATAACGGTAATTTTAGTTACGCGTTTCTTCACTTACCTCAAGTCTGAGATAGGCAAACAGAGGAAAGTAGATGCAGGAAAACGGCACGTCCCTGGCGAGAAATAAGAAAGAAGTATAGAATCAGCGTTTAAAAAACACTCGAGAGATATGACAGACTACAAGAACATAGTGATCGTGGCGTAATATTTGTTGACTTTCTCCCCCACAGTACCTCAGTAATGTGGCGCCAAGTCCTCTGTAAATGCCACTTATACCCTTGCTCCTCATCAGGTCATGTGCTATTCTTAGGGCGGATTGGGGGGCTGTGCTTGAATTGGTGCCGAACGTCCTAACGTTTGAGCTCGCCGCCGCCACAGTGGTAGTTGAGTTGGCTATCCGGGGAGCTATTGGTAAAAAAGTAAATATAAGACTGAACTTGTTTTCTGACTAAATATTACAGGTTTCCCAACCCTATTGAGAATGGAATCGTCCTTTTCAGGGTGAAACAAATGTAGCAGTCAAACTGAGCTAGGGTCCCCTGTAAGTATAATGTACCTGTTGTTTGTGATCCAGCCAACTGAAGCTGTATTTTGAGCATTTCCATCGGTGTGGTAATGACCACCTGGAAGGAAAATAAAACAACCAGACAATTTCATATTAAAATAAAGCTCATAAACTACGGAAAAATAGATTTTAGGTGTTGTGAGATACGTAATGTCGCCATAACTGAGCGTTGTAGATAATACCGTGAACAGTTTTTGACTCTCACCTGACAAAACCCAGCAGCCCCACCAGCGATCATCTCTTTGCTCAAGGGAAGGGTGTGTCTGAAATGTAGACAGGAAAGAAGGATTGGACCAGCGAGACGTGACACCACTTGGAATTGTTTATTGGGTTATCCCAAATTGGACTACACTTCAAACTAGTTTGCCAAAAGTGAAAAGTAGCAAACACTAGCGGTAAACGATGGAGAAGATTAAAACGGATTCGAGGGCGAAAAACACTCAATTTACTTTTTAACTTATTTTCAGGTTTAAGTTCAGAACTTGGATCTGTAATCGAACGAAATCAATGTATCCATCACCGATTTCCTCGAAAACTAAAAACACCACAAAGTTTCTGATCCGGGGAAATACCTTCTTCCACCATACATCTGTCTTAGCTGGTCGTTTACAGCAAGTTTCAATGCCTTTTCCGGGTTTATGAGTAACAAATTTACTCCTATGCCTAAAGGAGATAAAAAAATGTACAACGGGGTTTGATGGTTGAACCATTGCTACAACTGATTTTTATCAAACGTATTACAATCATCTGTTGACCTCCATACCTTCATAATAGTGATCATATAGTGTACCTCTGATGAGGTGATTTCTGAATAAAGCATCCACATCCCCTAACAAAATGGTTAACAATAATACTTGAAGCGATCGTAATGATCCCTTAGACGGAACTAACCTTTGTATAAACCTCTCACCCCTTCTGCTCTTGCCACTTTCCATAGACAGTCCGCTCTACGGAAGAAATAATCGAAGACATGCTTTTAAGGTAAATCTTGCTGCTTCTAAAGAGAAGGCAAGGACCATTTGCGAAAGCAAATTGCCTCAAAAGTCAATGGAACTTCGCATGATGAAAAGAGTCATACAGTTAAGATATTTATGCTCTGATCACCATTTTGTATATTGAGTTTTAAAGCCTCGTTTGAATGAAAAAAATTAAGCCATATAAACGTCAGCGATCCCAAAAACTGTTCTGTTGTCAAAGGTTCCATGTTTGTTACTAATTTTGCAATGACCTTGAATGAACAACGTGGCACAGTACCACAGTACTGTAGAAGAACACACTCCATTGAATACTGCAGATCATTGTGTTTATGAAATCCACATGCAACTTACAAGTTTTTGTAGTGCTTTTGAGCCCCAAGATGTCTTTGATCCTGTAGTCTTGTTTTACACAAATCCAATGGGAAGGTGCATGCAACGCCGACCACTCCAGCAATAGCACCATTTATAAGTTTGGCTAAAAAGCTAAGCAAAAAAATTCAGTGTTACAGAGCCATGTTCTTTTGGTATACATCTACAAAAATTTATTTTACCGACAGTCGCACAATTTTGTGAAAATAATACATAATAATATAAAATCGAAAGAAGTTAACTGAACATAACATTTAAATGCTTATAAAAAAAAAGAAAAAGTTGTTAGCTTCTAAAAAAATGTTCTGATAACCTCTTTCAGTGAACAAAGTAAATCACATTCAGAGTCAATATCACCAGTTCGCTTGTTAATTAGTTATGCGTTTCAGCAGGAGCGAGCTAACCTAATTAATACTTCATTCACTTTTACTCATAATCGTTGTTTGGTTTCAAATTAAATTTACTGGAGATTTCTTTCCCTATTGATACGATTTTAATGAACTGCACACAATAAACAGAGCTCTGAATGAGCTTGTATTCCAGAGTGGAATTTATTTAATCTTGGTAACATTAACAAAGAAAACCTTTCTGTGATTTTTCATACGCTCATCAGTTTGGATTTTTTTTTTCGGTCGCAGATACAAAAACTGGAGGCGTTTGTAGGATGTTGAGTCTGTTGCAGAAGCTTATTTCCAACTAATTCTTATTCTGATACTCAGCTAAACTGATATACTTATCCTCAACTTGTAGGTTAGAACTAAGCTTCGCTTTTTTAGCGTAAAATGACTTGCTTGAGCTGGTGTCTATTTTGACTTGCAAGTTTTCTTGATCTTTCGAAGTACGCTTTGTCAAGATTAATAATTGATTATCTCAATTTTTTGGCTTAGTGAGTAAGTCAGCCAAAGAAAAATCAAGATGATACGAGGGTATGTCAATGAAAACAAATCAAGCAAAGTTAAAATGCAGTCGTCGTTCTTGACAGTTCTGCCTTGATTTCTGTGTAAAATTGAGCTGACTTAAAAAGTAGCTTTGAAACAGTCAAATGTGTTGTTTATACAAACTCAGAGTTTTAAAAATACATAGCTTGCAATATGTCTCCGTGATATAAATCTGGTCTGGCAAAAAAAGCGTAGATTTTATCGCGGAGTTCGTCATCAAGTCAAATTACCGAGATTTCCTACATTTTGATTTAGTTTCAAGCGAAGAATGCAAATTGTCTATTTTTGCTTTAAGAACGTGTTCAAAAAACATAGGAGTTATTAAAATTGCAACGTCAAAGCTTACCTGTGATGATTTTCCATATAATAGGATCAATGTTTGGGGCTGCGGACTGCGGAAGGTTGGCTTCGAGCAGCGATGATGGTACCTACGGCTTCAGCTTGCTTCGGGTGCTTGCGCCGTCGTTAGCGCCACAATTTCTATCCCTCTGTCCAATCAGATTGATTCAAAGAACTTGTGACGCCAAATTGGACCAATTAGAGGACGCGTTAGATTCTGCTTCACTTCTTAGCTGATGGTCGAAGAAGCAAAACAAAAAAACAGTAAAAAAAACAAAAACAAAAAAACTCGCGGAAACTCAAGCTTGAAAAAACAAGTGCTGAGCGATATAGTTTGTAGCTAACTTCCATGTTTTTCTTTCTTTTTTTTTCTTTCCCATTTTTTAATCTTCCTGTCGCCCTAGGATGTTATATTTGATTTACTTGTGACTTTTTGCTGAGAAAAAATTCTGTTTAATTCGGGACACAGTGTTGCAAAACAAAGTAATCATCTATTATAGGACTTTTGTACAAAATTGTTGGCATCATCGCGAAACGACATACGAAAAGTAACGACGCATTCCATCAAAGGAAGTCCAAAACTTTTGTAGTGATGCTCGAGTTGGGGCTGGTTTGAGGGAAAGGGGCTGAGGATGACATATCGAGCAAGACCGATCCCCGACCTCACCCTCGCTATTTCCAATTTCAGAGGTTTGCTACCTGAAACAAAGATCGCGACTAGTTTCTTTATTTATTACAGGTTTTCATGGGAGATAGCGTGACTACATCCGTCACGCGCAAGGTAGATACTGAACATGGTCGACCTGTCAAATGTTGATGTAAATAGACAATGTATGTATACGATATCTAAGGTGACTGTAACCAAATTTACGAACGACATGTAAGAGGAGAAACGAATGATAAAGTTGCGGTTTTTGAGGCTTAACGACTACCAACCATGATGTGTTTCCAACCAATAAAAATTGTCTACGGACAAATGCAAAATAGTGATTTAAAATTGTTTATGTTTCGATCGAGAAAATTTGAGAACTGAACGGGACTCAATTAATTACTGCGACTGTGATGGAAATAAACTCATTAGCGGCATCTGACAAGGAACATACCAAAAACATAACATTCCATCTTGGTTCACAACTTTACCAAAACAAAGATAAAATTTTAGTTTAGTCTGCACAAGTATTTATACCAATGTGTTTCCCTTTAAGAAGAAGTGAACTGAAGTCACTTTCCCAAAAAGGCAACTTAAGAGAGCTTGCTTTTACCAAACGCGCATTACGCGGTAAATAGGAACATCAGTAATCGCGATCTCAAAAGTAATTCAAAAGATCATTGACTTACTTTGCCTCTTCGTTCAGATGCGTCGAGTAGACCAGCTCTGAAGAATGAGATGAAAGTCTTTGATACGAATAGGAGAGCGATTTCGTGCCTGAGAAGCTTGTTCGGCTTACTGTGAAATATAGCACGCCGTGGATGTGAAAAAATGCTAGTCGACTTGTATGGCGTTGTTTAAAATTTAATTAGCTTTACGACAGGGTCGTCCAGTTGTTTTTAATGATTTATTTGAAACCCTTAACTGCTATTCACGTTTAGCTGTTTGCCGCTTGAGGGCTGATGCAGATTTGAGAATATATCACAAAATCTGTTATCATCGTGCGGTTTCTTTTCGAGTTTTCCCTCAGCTTTTTCATCTCTTGTTGCTCCTAGTAAGTAGAAGTCATTAAAAAAAATTGTCGAACAAGAAAAATGAAACGAGGACCACACCCAAACAGGTGACGTCAATTAAATTAAACCTTTTGACTTTCAAGATTACCTGCATGAGACAGGTTTCAAACAGGTGAATTTAATTTTTTACCAGTTAAATGCATTCATACACACTCTGTTTATTGATCGGCATTGGTACTGAGGGACAGAGCACACGTACAGCGAAAAAGGGGGTAAGTTCTGCCCCAGTCTCCGCTTAGATACTTGTATCGTCTACAGATCATGCAGTAAGCATAATATCCAACGATAATCGCATGCTTAGGAATGATAAGGGTTCTTTGAACAACTAGTATTGAATACAAAAGAAAATTTACAAGTAGCTCGAAACGTAACGAAAAATATCGTTAGGTGTGTTTAATTTAATAACCTATGTCCATAGTTTGTTAAAATGCAACCGTTTCCTTTTTATTCTTTTGTTTGGTTATCGAGCTTTTTATGTCATGACACTAATGAAGACGATTAATAATGGCAATGAGAACGAGTGGAGTTCAATTCGGTCTGTAATTATACGGGTGATTAACAAAATCGGAGGACCGCGAAGCAGGACTCCGATTTGTCTATCATCGGTATGATTACAGACAGAACTGGACGACACAAAGTCCTGTTAACAATTAATCATAACCGTTACAATTCCTGAAAACAACAAATACATTTTGGACAAATATCTACGGTAAAGACGATACCTAAAGTAAAACATTCCTCGATTTTGGAAATTCCACAAGGTTTTTTTTTAGGATAAGTGGTTTTGTTGTGGTTATCGTGATCAGTTCTGTGATTGGTGGATTTGGCTGAAAGGTATGATTGGCTTCTTTAACTGCCCGATTACAGGTGTCCAATCACAGCCAGCGGCCCGATAGCAACTGTACAGAATGAATTGTGAAAAATAAAGTAGGCAATGCACTCATCACATTTGATGAAATTGTAATGGTTATGATAAATTGAAGAATTCACTCGCTTTCTCCAACCTTTCACTGCCAGTCTACTTGTCGGACAGGCGCCCATTCTATACCCATTTCTTCATGACTGGCTTCTTTGTCAAAACCCTTTAAACGAGAGAATGGCCAGCTTTTCTAAACTGACTTTTAATTAATGAGGGTGTCGTCATTGATCCTTTTTGTCCAAAGGAAAAAAATTGACTTTGCAAATTGCAAATTGCTTTGAAGACAACATAACGATAATTTTCATAATGAAAATTTAAACTATTTTACCCGAGTCCAGAGAGCGTATAATTCGGAACAGGAACAAGATGGTTCCGTTGCGAAAATTATCGCAAAGTGCCTCGATCTGGTACACGATAATGGGGTTACCTTAGTTACGCATTACGATGTTTATCTTACTGGTTTCACCTTTTCATAAGTTCCATTGTTTATTTACCTTTAGATTTAACTAGCAACTTCTGTGCATGGATCGTTAAATAACTTACTCTTAAGACGTGTTTGCTCTCACATTGCGCTGACTGTGAATATATAGAGATCGTATGTGTGAACTGCGGATTATGAATTGCTTCCACATTTTAAAACTGAAAATGTTGAAAGTCTTCTTGAGAAATAACTGAACAGCAAGAACATCATAAATCATGACATGCCATATAAGTATTTAATTAATTGAAATGATCAATTAAAGAAAGCTCATAAAAACAAAATTTACATGTTTGTGAGTGAGGATATGTTTTCCTTTTTTGGGAGGGAACGGGGGGGAAGGGGGCAGTATTAGGCAACTGACTTAAGCTCATAACTTCTACATCAAGAAAACGAAAACTAGAAAAATAACTCTAAGTTTCTATTAAATACTACACTACAAATATTGTGATGCTTTCCAGCAACTTTAATTTTGAATAAAAAAATACTGAAAGTTTAAGTTACAAATAGAAAAGAATTAAGAGGCTATGACACTCAAGACATGCTAGATAATCAACTTCATACATTTCACCAAATAAACAGTGATTCTCAAAGAGTAATGACAAAAAATGCATCCTGGGTGCTGTCATTTCACCATGTGTAACAACATCTCCTAAGTTTGTCTCTCTTGAACCTAGCTTCGCTATTGTTGAATTTAACAGCTACATGCTGTTGCTAAAAAAAAGGTTTATTTTAATTTGAAACAATTAAGTATCAATTAACAAAGAGAAAATCAGCTCTGATTCAACTGAATTTTAAAAAATGAAGTGCGTAACAGGGTGCACATTCCCATTGTCCTTTTAAATGTGGGAAGATATGTTTTTCAAGCAGGCCATCCCTTGCCAGGCAAAGCAGCTGTCATTATCAGAGCAGCTCCTCTTTAGCAACATGCTTCATTTGTTGATTGACTGCATCACTTAGCGACCTTTAGAATTCACAAATCGGGCCTGAGTAAAGAAACAGATACAAAACCATGTTTATATTGTATAAGTTCAAAAAAAGATATCATGTGCAAAACTTTCCAGTATTGAACTGGAAAAAAAAAGAAGAAAAACTGGTCCAGCTCATGAGTAAAAATTGATAATGAGACCTAGTTATAGTCTACTTGAACCTATGCTGAGCAATCAAACTTGGGGAGTTTTCTAATTGTAGAACAAGTGTTTTCATAACTCTTGCACAATACATAGCTTTATTCCAGGCAACGATAAATATTGAAAATTACTTTTTCACTAAGTGTCTGAAGGTAACTTGACTCCAATGGTACTTTAGTGAAGACAATTTAGATGCCATGGCTATAATATGAACACCAATAAAGACCATTTGAAGAAATGGCAATGGCCATACTTTGGGGAATCAATCCAAATAGAAAAAAATTGCGAATAAAAGCAAAAACACTGACTGCAGTGAGGTTGAACTTACAATTCCACCAGCCTCTTGCATGGGACGGCGATATGACTGACCCAAGTATTGCTCAAAATAGCCCTTCACTGCACCACAAGCATCAGATGTCATTAAGCACACTCTTTTACCAACATAATATGCAAATATCAAGTTGGTCCAGTTTCTGTCTCGACCAATCATGTTATCAATTTCTTTACTGAATCTGTCATAAGTCAGATCAGCAGCATTATCCAGGACATATGAAACCAAGTGTGTCTGAACTCCCTGTAAAGAAAATAAACCACAACAAAATAAATAGTGGCAATAAATTTTGTTATGATGCAAATTAGTTTAATTTATGATTCTGATGTTGATATCAGAACAGATCTTCATTCAATCTTGTACTCCAACATTAACATGAAAGTTTTCCTTTCAGCTGTCACCAAGTTTCACAGAACTTTCAGCACTTATCATTTATACTATGAAAATTATATCATGTGTAAAGACAATAAGATTTTATTCCTAGAAATACATTGTGGTATTTATTACATCCATGTATTACTGTGCCTAATACATGAACCCTGGACTCATGCTATTACACTAACCCTCAATCTTGAGGGTTTAAAGGGTTAAGATCTACTCTAAGTGTTGTAAAGATTGACATTACTTGAATGTGCAAAAAGCTACAAATGAGTACAAAATCATTTTACAACATACAAGTCACATCAACTTAAACAGTACAAGTAAGTAAAGCCTTGATATGGGCCCAAGTGACCCATGGGGCCAGTGCTTAACTCCGGTTTTCTTAACATGAAGCAGCTAGGAGTATTGCTACTCCCCCCTGGATGGGATGCTAGTCCATCGCAGGGTTACCCCCAGCACATTTGCTGGTACCCATTTGTACACCTGGGTGAAGAGAAGCACTGTGAGAGTAAAGTGTCTTTCTTGCCCAAGAACACAACACAATGACCCCACCCAGGGCTCAAACCTGGACCACCTGATCCAGAGTCAAGTACACTAACCATGAGGCCACCGTGCCTCCACCAACTTAATCAGGGAATACAATTATTTCTAAGAATAAAGTCTGACTGCTAATTAACTCTGGTTCTTTTAACTTAAAATAGTTCCCACTTCCCATTCCAAAGCAAAAAGTTTCAAGTACAAAATCAACTCACATCAACTCGATCGCCATATTGTTGATAAAGTGCATCACCAGCCCGTTGCATCTGATGTGCAAGTCTCGTCAGTTCTGGGTTTTGAGTTGAAACAGGCTCAGGCTCAGGTAACGCTCCATTACTGGAACTTTGTGCAACAAGTTTACTGTCAGTTACAAGATCATCCTCATCTGCTTCATCACATTCACAAGGAACTGGAGAAGATGAACAATGAAATTTACAATTCTTTCACTTTTGCCATCTAGTGTGAAACTCTCCCTTTATATATGCTAAAAATTTCTACAAAAATGTAATCATAAAAAGAGAATCAGTGTTCTACTGTGACAATATCCTCTCACAAAATTGTTAACAGACATGTTTGTCCAACTGCGTCACCTGTTTACTTGATGAAGGATTGAAATAACATTCTGGGAGAGGAATACATGTTTACTCCTTCAGGGTGTTCAAGGGTCAACCAAACTTTCTGTAGCTACCACACTGTGAAATTTAGTTAAGGATTAGTGCAATTTGCTCACATCAGCTCAAAATAACTCAAGCATTTTTTTTTACTCTGAGACTTGCCCTGTATCTGTGTGTAATGTTGATGCAATAATAATCCTGCAATGCAATTAGTGTTTTCTTTGTTTTTCTAGTGTTCAGTCATACTTTAGTTATGGTGGTGACACACTTGGGGATTTTATTCACTAATTATGAAGAATATGATCGGCAGCAAAAAGCACAATTACAGTCAACTCTCTGCTAACTGACACCCTTGTAAGAGGACAGTTCTACTGATGAACACTTTTTTCACTTTCAATTTTTGCCTCCCTGTCAAAAGCACATTCCTGAGCATTACCTTACACATCCCTGTAAGCAGAAACTCTCTTGTAAGCCGCAAGAAAGTAGCTTACACTTTCCCATTAGCAGATATCCACCCTACTTTTCTTTCATGCCATTTATGGGAGTCACTCCTGCAGGAGGGAAAATCTTCTAAATTCTGGAGGATGTCCACTTATAAGAGAGTTGACTGTATCTCACATGTCAGATATGGACCATTTTTATATGCTGAACACAGTGATCAGTGAAAATTGCAATCACTTCACCAGTACCTAGAAATTTTGCAGATCACTGTGATTGGCAAGTAAAGTTGACGAGAGTGTGGCACTTAAGTACTTTTAGCCTGCCTTGAAGATGTCTTAGTGTTTAGCTGTAGGAAAACATCTTTGTTAGCTGTGCTTTCATATTTGAAAGCAAAATTCTGTTAATACAAGGGCCAACTGGAATTTTCAGGGTTCACTTATTTTAAAGTAAGGCCATACACCATGAAGTACAAAGGTCATGAAGATTTACTTAAAAAGTATATGCTTGTCCAAACTTGTACAAGTAAAAATATGAGAAAGACATTGAGAATTAATGCAGAGATTGTATAATTCAGCATTTTTTAAAAACTTCCCTGTTTTCCTAGAAATACTATTTTTAGAAAAAGGGAAGTTTTTTCCTCCCTAACTTGTCATTTGAGAGAGTAATTAGTTTGCCTTCCTCATTCCAGATGTTCCTTTGAAACAGCCAAAATACATTAT
This sequence comes from Pocillopora verrucosa, assembly GCF_036669915.1. NCBI lineage: Eukaryota > Metazoa > Cnidaria > Anthozoa > Scleractinia > Pocilloporidae > Pocillopora > Pocillopora verrucosa. The sequence goes on along the minus strand of NC_089312.1, from coordinate 31,159,810 downwards.
TCAGTTCCTTAACAAAACCACATTTCACTAGATTCTTGTGAGCATATTCATGATTCACAAAAAAGAGATACATGTAGGTACCTTAATAACATGCGCTGTTCTTTCAACAAAAAGATCTGTAACAGTCTGGCACAAATTTTTTAACTCTTAAACCAAGAAATTACGTGACACAAGCCTACTCAAATATTAGAGATTATGGGATTGAAGTTCGACTCAAGAACTGGTCAAACCACTCACATATCATCCCTTACCGTCAAATCTAGTTTAAGTGATAGGATCCCATTGTTCTACTTTGTTTTAAATAGGGTGATGCTTACGTGTAAGGAAAATCAATTAGTATTGAATATAGATAAAACCTGCCAGTCCTCAAAGAATAGAGAAGAAATATATTAGAGCTGGACAAACGGAAACACAAGAATATTGACTGTCATCACCGCCAAGAAGACGAAAGTTCTCTACAACTTCATTAACTTCGACAGGATCATGCAGAGCGAACCATGTGTGACTTCTGTCTGATGCAAGGACTATGAAGGAGGCCAATGGCTTATCAATTGGAATTCAATGACACACAAAAAATTGCGCCGTGCAAAGTGTGCAGATATCTACAGAACTTGACAAGAGTCCTAGTCATTCTAACAAACATAGTTCTATCGAGTCCTATCGAGATTACAACTATCAAATTCAATATCTAGGGTACGACTAATAGTTACCTCGAGACTGTTTGTAATTTTCATGGCCCTTTTTCTCGAGCATGATCGGGGAATCTGCTGCTTCTTTGGATGAATTTTTAACCATTAACTTCATACTTGCTGAATGGGGCAGTCTTAAAAATTCTTCGAAAAGCAAACAGGCTTGTTTCTCGATATCCTCTAAACTCTCTTCATAGCTTTCCACAGGAGCTCTCTGAGGTTTCAGATCGGAATAAGGCATGCCTTCTGCCATTACGAAAGCACTTGTTCCCTCACCAAGGGTCTACTGAATCTGTTCAAGTTCTGCAGATCAAAGCAGTCTTCAAGGATTCTTTGAAAAACAGGAAATTCGATTTTCCGCTGAGATTTTGACTTTCCCGAAAAACTCAATTATACGTCGTGTACGGTAATTTCCCCTTAACAATGCCGTCATCGTGCCTCGTCACGTCCCCCAATTTCAGGCCCAGTCTTTACCGAGTGTTCATCCTCTTGATATTCGTATAATAAACTTTAACCTTCCTCTCTTTTCGAGCCTCAGAGCTATTATCTAATCGCTTTAAAATGCTTTTATCGCTATAGAGCAGTTTGCCTGTGGTGTTGGATATTTCACGTGACTCGAAGGGGTCAAACCCATATTTCCTCCATTCGCTTTCAATTTCAATCGTGATGGCAGAGGCACTAAGGAAAAGGTCGCTTCCTTTCCCCTGAATGAAATCTGCCTTTCACATGTTATTTCTGAATAAGCAAAATCACGACGTGGCATTGCCTCAGCAAGTTGCTTGTTTGTTTGTTTGCTTTAGGGACAAGTTTTAAAAAGCCTGAATTTTTATAGAAGTTTTTATAGGCCTTGACATTATTTGCTCTTTATCTCAACCGAATAAAACGACCGTCAAACAATTTCACTCGCGTAAAGAAAGAACCGTTTCAAGAGCTCAGCATCGATTGCCCCATGATCATGACGATTGACAGCTCTTTATTGTTCCATTTACAGAGGGCTCTCTCCTATAAGTTCCCCTAAGCCCAAATCATTGCTCCTTATGCTCTTGAGATAAATGTTCTAGGCCATGAAAAGAGCAATATTGCTTCACAAATCCCTCTGAATCAATCTTTGACGCGAAGTTTAGACGGAAGTTCACGATGCGAACGTCATGCACGCGCTGCCCACGCGCAGCTCGGCCGCGAGGAATTTGTACCCAGTTCCCTGTCAGCCACGGTTTGCAATATTTTTTACAGAATGGTATAACGTATTGCAACCAGAACTATCTTTCTTCTATATCTTTATCATGGAACAAGACCCGGTAGAACAAACATACATTTCACAAGGAACACCTGAGGTTACTACGGATACAGATTCTGATAAAGAAATGGAAAACTGTGGCCCCGAAAAATCAAACATTGATCGTTGGGCCTCACTCGAACGAATTCGGGAGGAAACTCGAATTGTAGTATTAGACTACCTAGGTTCGTTACCAGCAGATAGGCTGACTGCTAGGAACTTTACAAATTCTGAGAACAGGGCACCTTATCTTAAAAGAGCTATAATTGGCCTGTCGAAGAGTGCTAGCGATGCCGGAGCTTACGAATCTAAGAGGAAAAAATTTTTGGAAATGGCAAAACTACAGCGAAAGTTATCCTTGAACTTGAAGAGAGACATTGAAACATTTGACCATAACAAACTCAGAGGAAGAGCAGAGAAGAAAATGTAAGTTATCGGTTTTGTTTGAACGTTTTAATGACAAGTCTATTGCGCAGTACACTATTTTCAGGTGTTTTAACATGACGTTTTGGGGGTTCAGATGTTTCCTGGTTAGATTCTCTAATAGTTTGCGTTTGTAAACACAACTCGAACAGCTGTGTGAATCAATCAGGAAAGACAGTAAAATGCGACTGTCTGAATCTCATACATGTGAATCTCAGATCGTGACGCATCCATGTATTTGAAGTGCAGGAAACTCCACAAAATCGCCATATTTATAAGACTATTACAATGGTTCAATGGTTCGATATACCCCCTGCTATCATTCGGAACTTCAAGGAAAGTAAGAATTATTGCTAAGCCCACTGAATTTTAATTTAGAGGAATGAATAGGAGTGTGATTTTCAAACTACCTCTTTTAACTCAATCAAGCCTTCATTTAGTATAAGAATTCCTTTTCTTGACTTCTTTTTTTCAAAAAACGTGTCTTACGAGCCGCCACTAAGGGTGATAATAAAAACGGTTGGGCACTTTATGGTTTTAAAATGTCTGGTAATTAGTGGATAATTTACATATAATGACAAACAGGATAGTCTTATTATCACATTTCACCCTGTGCTTGTGTCTATCTCTTGATGCAAGTCAAGAGATATGGATTTGGAAATAATGTTTATTTTATTTACTTCACTTTATATTTAGTAACATTTAGTCTTTTTGAGTTATTTATTTCTTTTTAAAAATTTATTTTAAAAAATTTTATAAATATTTTTCATTAAAAAAGTATTTTGACTAGTCTCTGACGATGACTTTTGCTTGGTTTTTTTAAAATGTCAATCTCATCTCTGCTATTAAAATCAGTGTTTTTCTAACCAGGAAATGAGGCCACACAATTGGTTGTTACTTATGGGCTCAAAAAATTTACTATTAGTATTAACATAAGGTATAAACAAAAGTTGGAATCAACATCATTCTTGTGTGTTTGAATAGGGATTTTTACAAGAGACCAAATGAGCTCAAGCTTCCACCGCTTTCATGTAAATCTTGCTTTGATCGTGACCACACTCCTTCTCCTGTGTTATCTCCCGAGGGTCGTGTTGCTGCACGACTGGACAAGATCAGTCAAGAAATTATGGAAATGGTGCCTAATTTATTAGATGAGCCCTTGAAAATGATTCAAGCAGAATCTCTGTCATACGAACAATTTTGCAAAGCTGCAAGACATCTTACCTTTGATCATCACATTGTTGGCTGGTCAAAGGTTGCACTATTGTGCCATTTTGCTCGTGAAATAGCCATTATTGGAGAGTTAGATGATAAGCAGCTTGAGCAGTTAGCTGAACACAGCTTAAGGTTTATACAAGAGAGTACAGCTGAATGGATAGAAAAGAAGGGAGGATGGGTAAGTACCTAAAAAATGTAAAGTAGATCCTTTCAAACTCAAATTCTTAAGGGAAACAAAAAATGGCTTAAGTTACAAGGCTGTCTCTAAGGTTTGATGTAGGGGGGTACAAACTGCTCAGGGAAGGGGTAAGGAGCAGGAATATAATTTTGGGGCACAAAAAGAACTTTTTGAGAGATTAGATGATAGATGACTTGGGATTAATGTTCATACTTTGTATGATTCTTAGTTACTTTATAGACTGAGGTATCTCTGTGTTTTTAACTTATTTTTTTTCTATATATTTTTAACTATAGATAATAAATGTTTTTACTTTTTACTCTTCCTAGTTGTTTTATGATTACCTGGTTGATGTTTTAGCACAGAGGGCCACTAGTTTATCTGTTATACTGTCATGTGTTACCCTCTCTAAATAAAGTTCTTACTTACTTACTTACTAACAAAATACAGTTCACTTTGGCTGGAAAATGTTTTGGCCTCCTTAGATCATATCTCTCAATACCAGTGGCAGATCAAGGGGAGGGGCCTAGGGGGCTCAGGCACCCTCCTTATTTTGGTGAAAGAAAAAAAAAAGAATCACAGAAGGAAGAAAAGCCAGCAGGGCAAGCAACAAACACCCCCCCCCTTCTTTAGCTCAAGGTCTGGATCTGCCACTGAATGCTGTGGCTTTACTTCATTTCCAATAATGCTGGATTTTAGTTTTGAGTACAAAACTGAAAACACCTTCCATATGTTGTTATCAGGTTATTTTGACCTTATAGTTTTTCATGCTGTTTATTGTGGGATTCAGAACAATGTCACCCACTTATTAGGAAGTAATTATGGGGGAAAAATTTAGGACTTTGACAACTGACTGCTTAATACAAGGTCATTGCTTAATAAGGTGTTGCTTAATACAGGTTCATCTGTTGTTAGTCTTGACTGTACCAGTTTCCAGGTTTTAACAATCCATCCTACATTTTGATCCCAATATTATCTGTTAATCTTAGGCTGCCTTTGATGAGGAAGACGAGGATGACATACACGACACAAAAAGTCTCATAAAGAAGTATTATGAAAGAGAAGAGAAAGATGGAAAAGAAGGTTCACAGTCAAGACCAGCCAGTGGTACAAGGAGCAATAGAAACTCTTGGGAGTCCTGGTTGAAATATGGTGTTGCTGCAGCAGCTGTTGGAATAGGTGTATGTTACTCACTTGTCAGACAGTAATCAAGGCTAAAGATGGAAAATATCCTAAGTCAGTGATAGGCATTTGTTTGGAAGGGTTGACTTCACCAAAGTCTTGCTGATAATGAAGATAATAATCCAACTACTTCTTTGCAGTTGACAGGGGGTAATTGTTCATGAGCAGGACCATAGCTTAGAAGAGAAGCAGAATGAAGGAGTAACTCCTTTTGCAATAATGAGTGTGTGTATTTTATGCACAGTGTATTGGTGTATGTAGGTAGTTTTAACCATCCAACACCAGTAGTGAAGAAACTTAAAGAGTGGGTTATTAAAACCCTTTTAATCTATTGAGTTTAGTCAATTAATTGGATTATTGATGTATTAATGAATAATTAAGAATAGAAGGATAGGTTTCATAGATCTTTTACAGTAACCTAAATAAGAGTTAATACAATCATGAGAATTCTTTGCAAGCCTTTATGTGGTTGTTTTTTTTGTAATAAGTATTTCTTAGATAAAGAGATTAAATACAAGCTATGATTATGGATGATCTTGGTGCTATTTTTAGTTTGGTAATTCTTTGCTGTTAAGAAAAAGGGTTGCAATGATTACTTGTTGTAAAACTTGAGTTATATCATGAATTCAAGCAATGAAATGCAGAACCAGAAACAGTGAGATTTGATTGTGAATTTTCTCTTTAGTGAGGTGGTGGAAATGTTAGAAAAATTTGATGAAGAGATTTTCCCCCTTGTTCCTCCTATAACTGGAAAAATCACTGTATCTCCTCTCTGCTCTGATTTATGGTTTATAATGAAAGGTGTCAAAAAGGAAGTACTTTGAAAAGTTTAATTAGTTTGCAAGAGCTGACAATACTTTTGCTGTTAAGTAGCCTCTGCAATTACTCAAGTAAGTTACCCACCCCTCTACCCCCTCAGTGTGAGACATGGTGGGCAAGTGGTAAGAGCACTGGACTCTTGGTGAAGAAGTCCAGGTTCAAGACCTGTGGGGTCATTGCACTGTGATCTTGGGCATGTGCTAAACACCTGAATTTCACCATGTGTCTCTCTACTCAGGAGTATGACTGGGTATTGGTGGATAGTCAGGGAAGCCTGATAAAATGCTGGAGGGAACCCTGCAATGGACTGGGTGGAATCCAGCAGGGAGGAGTAATAATCTTAATCACATCATGCCATAGAAACCAGGATAAGTTTAGGCTGGGTGACCCACTTGGATCAGGTGAAGACTTTACCTAACTTTTGCCTACCCTCCCTATTTCATATATTCTACCTTTTTTGAATGTTTTCATTAACTTTTTTTTTTTGGGGGGGGAGGGAGGGTGTAGGGGGAACTACATCACCTTATATTTTAATGTAGCAGGAGGCCATGACCATGTTCTTTCAAGTTTATAAAGAACCATATCATAGTAATTTTTTTCTGGACTGTGTTGCCATTGATACATCTTAAAGCTAGATGTGCACTCATTTACAATTAACATCTTTCAACTCTCCTTATCCTTGTTGGTCTAAAAGTACTTCTCTGGTTGGTTTACCAAATTATCCCGCACAAAGTTACCCACGTGACTTGTATCAGTCCAACTTTCGTGAGGAATGTATAAAGGGGGTAGGTTTCTAAAGAAACTGTGGTGCTCCGTCGGTGGGAGAGTATAGCAGGTAATTTAGTGTTAACAACTGAGTTGAAAACGTAAACTGGCCGCCGTAAAGAGTAAAAAAGCTGACGTTTCGAGCGTTATCCCTTCGTCAGAGCGATGGAGGAAGGGCTAACGCCCAAAACGTCAGCTTTTTACTCTTTACGGTGGCCAATCTACGTTTTAAACTTAGTTGTTAACACGAAATTACCTGTTTTCCCGTGAGGAAACTGGGCACTAAGTTGCATAATCACTGAAACGTGGATAATATCCCAGCTGGCAGCAATGGCGGGCGTCTCTCGATCCGAACATGAGGAATTTCAGAAAGTTTTGAGTATTATGGGAGACGAAACCACTTGTCCTGTCTGTTTAGAAGAATTTCAGGAACCAAAATGTCTTCCAAGTTGTGCACATAACGTTTGTGAGCGGTGTTTGCAGAACATGGTTCGTAGAAACAGTATTACGATTTCATGTCCTCAGTGTCGAGAAGAATCGTTTCTTCCCCCCCTAGGGGTGTCGGCCTTCCCCACAAACCATCTTTTGCTGCGTCTGATCGATAACACTCCCGCAAGGAAAGAGAAAAAAGCTGTTACTGAAGCCTTGAGATTTTGTAAAGAGCGGGTAGAGGCAGCAGAAAAAGCAGTCAAGGATATGGAAGATTGTTACGATAAAGCGACCGAGCAGAGCCAAGCTATGATATGTGAGATCAACACAATGGCTGATAATATTATTCAGTTCATAAATGATAAAAGGAAAATTCTGCTTTCTCAGCTTGACGATTTTATGACTGAAAACTACGACACTGACTCCCTTCGAAAACAGAGGGAAGACATGATCGATTTATTTCAAAAAGCGAGAAGCTCCATCCAGCAAGCAAATGAAATTCTCAGTGGGGATGACATTGAAAAGATTTTAAAGTTCGGAGATGTGTTAGAGGAGCAGTTAAAAGAAATAAGCTCAACTTTGGATACAAGAACTCTTGAAGCTAGGAAGCTATCTAGCCAAGCAGAAATATACTACAATCATTTTCAGGTGTTAGAATTAGATGAGAAATGCGTTGAAATGCTCGGGACATTGACAATGTCTGTTACAAAATACATCCACGCTGGAGCCAGTGCTGGATTGATTGACTATGGCACTTGCGGAGAAGTAACAAAGACGATCGAAACTGAATTCTTTACTTTTGCCTTTGCGGTGTCCAGTGTATCAGGTGAGATTGCGGCACTCGATGAAGAGGAAAGGCATGTACATGTCTTCTCTTCACAATTAGACTACCTTACATCATTCCGCATTAGATACGGTGACTTGTGGGACATAACATTTTCCAAAGATGAAGAAATAATTGTTGTGAACCGAGAATGTAATCGCCTTCTTCACTACGACAAAGAAGGTACATTTATCAAAAAATATGTCAAAGCACCAAATGACTCTGTGAAGTTTACAAGGATTTCAACAGATGGTAGTGGCCGCCTGTTGGTGACCTCGAGTCCTCGAGACTGCTGCGATGAGCCTGAAGATGAAGTGCAATCTTGTATTCTGGTCTACAGCCCTGATAGAAGATTTCTATTTAGTTTTGGCAAAGATAAACTGGCTTGCCCTCAAGATGTTGTTTATCACCATGGGAAGTTCTTTGTGACTGATGGTGATCTTGAATGCATCATGGTCTTTGACAGTAATGGTAAATTTCTCCTTGATTTTGGAAACAGGGATCTCTTAGACCCAGTTGGCATAACTGCTGATGTAATCAACAATGTAATTCTAGTTTGTGACTGTAGTGGTAATTCAATTGTGGCCTTTAAACCAGATGGGGAAATGATTTCAAGAATTGAAACTGCTGAAGAGCCAGCACATGTTGTGCTTTCTGCTTGTGGGGCAAGCTTAGTGGTGTGCTTTAATAAATCCCTTTTTTTCCAAATTCTTTCTCACAAAAAGAACGAGCAAACTGCATAGGAAAATGCAGAGTAATATAGTATACCTTGTTTCTCAGACATTCTGAGATTTCTTTTTTCAGATCAAGTAAAGTTTGTGCTGTGAAAAGTATTTTGCCACAAAGAAGGATTGAGTTGGTAGAGACACATTTTTTTACTATGGAAATTTGAATCTCCAATAAGTGCTCAAAGTGAGCAGATTTTATTGTAGAGCCATGTGACTCAGTTAAAGGCAAATGACGTTATTGTCATATCTTAGTACCCATCATTTGTTTGTTTGTCTGTGTTATTTGACTGGAAAAGTTATTTCCCTCTTTAGAACTTCATCTTACAAGGGAAGAAAAGTAGGAGTCACTATAAATTTCAAAATAAACTTAGGAAGAAATTGTATTTATTGTTTTGCCATATTTAAAGTTTTCAGGATAACTGGGAACTGGAGGACAAGTTTATGGGCTTTATCCTGAACCATTTTACTCTCAAGATCTGTTTTGTGATTCTCCCTTCTAGCTGCTACACATTTCCTTGTAACTTAGTCAGGGAAATTTGTGTTAGATTAAGATAACAACTTTAACCTGCTAAATTTGAGTGTTCTCATCGCCTGTTTTCTAGATAATGTATGGATATTACAGGGAGAAGTTACTTGTTAATCACCTCCAGGAATTTAAGAGTGAAATCTTCGGTTAATTATTAGGATGAACATGCAACCTCATGGTACAACTTCAATGCATTAGTCTTGAGGAGAAATGAAAATTAACCAGAGTATGGTGTCAGAATATGACAACAGATTATCCTCACTTATTTTTAGATTAGTTTAGATAATCTATTAAAAGAGGAAATGGTTGTCTGCTAATCAGATCTTGGGAGTTTGAAGAAGTTCAAAAAGGGTGGAAAGATAATTTTTAGAAGAATTATTCTTACAAAGTACTCTGTATATCGATATTTAAAATTGCATGGACTCATTGCATCAGATTATAGACAAGGTTTCCATTAACAAGACAATCTTTGTCTAAGAATTAAAGTATTAAATCCTTTAGCCTGATTATTTTGGATCATTTTTGAGAACCACTCCCCTACCCCCACCCCTCTCCTTATTGTTGACCGTCCACCGTCCCCTTGGTAAAAATTTCTTTCTCTTCCCAGCCTTCCACTGCCATTAAAATCAAAGGTGGCGGCCGTAAATTAACGAGCACTCGCTCGCCAAAATTACGCCTGCTCTGTTGGGTAGATGAGCTCAGAAAAAGGACGCCGTGATGAGTGATTGTCGGCCATCAAAACGTCAAGGTTATTTTGCCTGTTATCACAAGTTAATAACAAAATTCCTAGCAAATATTTTACGAAAAAACTGTCCCAGCCGGAATTCCCATCTATTCGTAATTTTACCAACCAGCTCAAATAAGACTGAGAAGCCGATATTTTGAATCAGTGTCAGTATCTGAGCAACTGCACACCGACCCCTCCCCTATTCCAACATTTTCTCTAACTTGACATCAATTGATCGTTGTTGTGTTAGAGAAGTGTTTGGTGAGCATTTACGCAGATACCGACGTGGATCCGATATTTTCACGACCGTCTTCTTCGAGCACTTAATGCATGCATGTCACGAGAAGCACAACGAGACTTATTATACATAAAACAGTCGCTTTTTTACGTTTTCGAGAAAGCAGTTATCAATTATATGTTAAAGAGCTACTTGGGTGAGTCCACCAGATGTGGTTGTTGAACTTGGTGACTTATTGAAGGGCAATCGTTTCGTAATTTTTTTTTCAACCGTGTTAGTTCTCACCTTTTTTTTTTTTTTTTCCTTTTTTTCACCCCTTTGTTAGTTCAAAGATTTTGGATAGAATTACGAACGTGATCTTAAAATTCCTCCCAAAACCATTAAGAAGATAGGAAAGGGCAGGTCGTTATCCGGTTAACTAACAAAGAGAAATTTTTAGCTAAATTTATTTTTAACTTCTCTCCAGGCAAAGATTTCTTGAATCTTCTGTGAACTTACTTCTTGTAGGAAACCTTGAAAGGGCCAGAGTATCAGAGAGATCGAAGTGGTTGAGGGAAAATTGTAGGTTGGCCGGATCACTGTTACATAGCATTAAAGCGAGATATTTTCGCTATTACTTTCGCGGATTAGTTAATTATATTTAGATCACAAAGTTTCGGATATTAGGTTATGGCAACCACAGGTGGGCTACGTGGAACGGTGTTTAAACGGTGAGTGCAGATTCATTTTCAATTTTAAAAATCGTAGGCATTATATTAACGAATCCTAATACATTTACAGAAACATTTTTTATTATTACCTGGGATTCGGCAGGAAAGATGAAAACTGGAACTTTAGGGCTGCAATCGAATTGGCATAAAAAGATTCGTTTTCGAAGCTTGTGGTCATCTAACCCCGGCTTCCGGTATTACTTCGCCATGAATAAGAGTGCTGATACGTTTAACCCTTTAACTCCCAGATCAAATTTGTAATTCTTCTTATTGTCAACCATACAATTCTTATAATGTTAGTTCAGAGAATTTAGTATTGGATCAACTACTTATCCCCAAATTGATATTTTTCTTTATTCTTATCCCTTATCTGGTTGATATTGTATTGATATTGTAAGGAGAAATTCTGTCTTGGTCACTCATGGGAGTTAAAGGGTTAAAGTTTAGAATTTCTTGTGATTGTCATTAGGGATTCGAAATCTTGAGTAACGGTCGTATAGAAAGAGTTGTGTGTTCTGTCAGGTTGCTGAACCTAGCCTGTCGACCAAAGCTTAGGCTCCCTTTTCTACCCAACCTTCGCGCCTAGCTTTGTCTCGACGTTGAGGCAGGGATGGATCTTTCATCAGCTGTACTGAATATTTTTTGTTTTGTTTTTTCTTAAGAAATGTGATAATCACATCTTTTATCAAATTACCTCGGATTCAGAAACTCTCTTGATTTAAATCTAGAGGTCATCAATGCTTAAATTTTCCGTTTGTGTGCAAAAATTCCGAAATACCATCTCAGCATTTAACGTTTTTACACTAACAGGCTGACGGTTTTGAAAAAATCAAATTTATTTTGACTGATATGCGAAGGAACAAGTCACTCACGATCACGGATCATTCATACCTTTGGACACGATTCACGTTTTACCACCTGCCGTCAAATTCTAAATTTTTCTTTGACCACTAGTTAGAAAACTAAGAGAAACATGATGATAAGAGAAGACTTTCGAGTAGACGAACAGTGCGTGAACAACTTGTAGGGCAGACAAAGTTGGGTTGTAGTTGTTTGATGAGGAGAAAGAACTAAGTAGAACAGACTATCTTGAGAAGAAAAATAAATTGGAAAACTGAGAAGAAAAAGGAAGTCCCAGGAGGAAGCGTACGGAAAGGAGTGTACAAGACTCTTCAAAAGTTGAAGGCTCGTGATAAAAGCTGGAAGATAAGCATTTCACATTTGATAAGTCTTATTGAAAGCACGGGTCACGGACTAATTGATCGTTCCCTAAATATCACGCGTCACGCTCTAACTCTGCGCTGCACACACGCTCTCTCTCCCAAAGGACCGCTTTTCGGCATAAATAAATTTTGACAGGAAGACTATTGTGCTGCTTTGTCAGAACTTATTCACGCTCTTTTAAACAAAACGTTGATAAATTGGTTTTTATACGCATTTCAATAACTAGCTTGAAAACTGTCTCAATCCTCTTAAATCAAACAAAAATAAGCTGATCCGAGGTGTCAGCCAGTGCAAATGGAGTCGGCGCTCTGTACATCCGTTGTTGACCTTCTTACTGAATGAGCTGTGCTTTGCACACAATATAATCTATAGAAATTTGAATAACGAGCAGACTAGTACCGCCGAAGGGCAAATACGCACATTATGGTGTCAACCATAATTAGCTTTCAATTTCGACTTTAGCCAAGGTAAATATTTTACCCGAACTTCTGTTCTTTGTAAAATTGTTACCAGGTCTTCTCGAGAGTAAAAGACAAAGAACGCTGTCATAGGAAAGTGCTGGATTCTCGCTGCCCACAAGTTGACAAACAGAGCTTTACAAACTCGCAGTCATGTAAATATGACTCATGGCTCTTCTGTTTACTCCCACGCCTTGATTTCCGAGATAATTTCTCACCGAAGCGGAAATCCACAAGCCCTTGTAGCGCAAACAGCCAGCCACGAATATTCCAAAGCGACTGTGCCTATCTCGGCTTGCCCGTACATTGACTGCGATACTAAAGTGCGGTAATCTGTTTGTTTGATTGGACACTTCTCTTTAGATCTGGTTTGTAATAACAGTATTAGAGACACTGCTTCACTTGAGACCTTTGTTTTGGTGTAACAAAGCGATTTCCAATGAAGCCTACGATGGTTTTGACTGACGAAGACATCCAACGAATTAGAGAGTCTTTGGCTAAGACACTCACACCTCGTCATAAAATTGTTATTGCCCCATGCTTGGCTGAGGTATTAGTTTACAAGATTCGGCTCAGCATTCTACGACGACCAACTAAAGAGAAATGGAGTACTGTCGGCCGAGGAGTAATTGCTTTAATCTACAATACCGACAGCCTTGGCCAAAGGATTGAAGTCTGTTTGACCTCCCTGAAAACACGCGCAGTTGTGTGGAAAGAGACGGTAGTTGCAGACTTAACAAGGATCGAGTCACCTCAGCCAACTTTTCACACTTTTAATAGTACTAAAAACTTTAATGAAAAGGCCGGGATTCGCTACGAAAATGAAACAATTGCGAGACTTGTTCTTCGGGCTCTGAGCGTGTTTTCTTCTCAATCAAAATCGCTCAGTAAAGATGCATCAAAAGTATCTGGACATAAGCCGGCTTCAAGGTCACACTCGTTCAATGTCGCCCCGAGACCAAGGCATCCTCGCGCTCACGAATCTGCTTTTGAAAGGTGTACAGTTGCCTTATCGAATATTCAGATACAGCAAGTGTTCAGCACCGAAGGACGACAATTAGCCGAACGACAAACAGCAACACTGTTTGAAGGAAAGACTGCGTCGCAAGAAAACAATCGACGTCTCGTCTCTATAACTGAGGGGTGCGAGAAAACCATGAACGACATCAGCCGCTTTGAAAACCCATCCAACAAACTTTTCACCTGCCAACCGCGGCCCGTACACCGCAGTTTAAGTTTGGTTAGGCGATGTACAGAACCTGTGTTTAAGAAAAGAGACTTGATGGTCACCGATTTATGTACAACCGAACTTTAAATAAGTTGAAATCCCTTAGGAAAAATAGAAACGCTAAATATGAACGACAGAAATTTTAAACGCTGCCATGAAATATGTTGTGACGGTACTGATGTAAGTTCAAGAGCTTTGATTTGTTAAGGAGTACATTGGGTTGTCGACGGCGTGAAATTTAATATTCAAAATATGATCATGTTAAACTCTGCGTGAATGGAAACCTAGAAGACTTCATAATGCAGAAAAGATTAACTGAGCAATTAAGAAAGGATTTATAATATCTACAGAAAGATTAGATCAGTTTCAGATTGTGTACAGAAATTCTTTCCTCAAGTTAATTTATTGAGAAAAATAAAGCTGCTGGTATTTAATTCTCAGACGTGTCTCCTTAGTGTAGTCGAGCTAATATTGGACTCAACACTGCGTAAAATCACAGACTTTAAACAGACCAATTCTGTATTGATGAATAATTACCTCTAATTAGTCATTTATTTACAAGTCAAAAGATACCGTAAACAGATTTCAACAGGTTCTAACCACTGGGAATCTTATCCCGACATCCCAATTTCGAATCCGGTTTCATAAAATGTAATTTTCCTCTCGAAAAATTTTCCTGGGATAAATTGCATGCATTTATTCGCAGGAAGTTTCTACATAATTACGTCGCCCCAAACCTCAGTACTTCATCAGTGACACATGTCCGGTGCCGGCTTCCAAAACAATAAAATGTGGTCACCAGTGGGTGGCTTTCCTTATAGGCTATCTTTGTGGTAAGTGATGACTTAGCTTTGGCATGTGAAAGATAAACTTTGAGGTCAAATCAACCGAGGGCAATTCACGATTCCTCTTCGAAAACAGTACTGCAGTTTTCGACGAGATTTTGGGTAATAATAAATGTCGAAGGACTTAAACAGTCTGAGAAAATTCAAGTTCGAGTTTCGTAATATATCGGACCAAGTGCTGTGGTGAGGAGAGTACTTAGGGGACACTCGACCTGAATGGGAAATGAGCTGATAAGGAAACCTTTGTATTAAATAGTTGCTGATTAAGTAACTTATATAGAATAACCTCGGAAACATTAAAATTCAACAAAACACCTTGGTTAACGACAGGTTTGTCAAGACTCTCGTCAAAATTCTTTACATGTTCATTATCAAAATGATTCAAGCGCTTCATCTTCAGTGAACTATTTTTCTGTTTGTGTATCGTTTCCGTTTGAGTAAAATGTCGACACGAACCATTTTAGCTATATCAACACCGGATGCTTTTACTGAAAGACGAACAACATTGTGAACTGACTCAGATTTGGCTAGTTTCAATGATCTCCAGTCAAATACTCACTTTAACTAAGAGGGATCGGAAATGAAATTCACTGAACAAGAGACTGAAAAATATCGACGATAGCCACAAGCTTTCGGGACGGCGAGACCAGGAACCCAGGAGGTGTGAAGAGACGAGAGAAGGCGCCAGAAATAACAAACAGCTAAACAAGCAAACAACAGACGACATTGCAAAATAAAGAAAGAAAGTTACCCGATTTTTACCAAAATCAAATAGCGAAGCTGATCAGAACAGTATTTACTTTGTGAAATTTACCTGATTTACGCCAATACTGCCACGAGACATGACACTTGATCAGGCGTTGTTCGGTCAAATTATCTGACAGCACAAATTTCCGGCTCACATAAAACTTGTAAACTTTTTGCATTTACTTGTTTACGGCATGTCATCCGTCCTATCAGTATGGAGTTCCGGACGGTAAAAAAATAAGCGAAATGTATCAAAATATTCTTCGTCAAAGAGCAGATTTGTGGTTATTAGAGAACGTAAAGATTGGCAACTTTCCATTCAGTGATGCAGCAGAATTTTCCTCTGTGATGCCATCCGTCTTTTTTTCATTTAGTTGTCACAGGAACAAAATCTTATTTCCGCAACTGCGCATGAAACATGAAAATGGTAAAAATTCGAATAAAGAATATGTGATGGATGATAAACACAATACGCCTTTCATTTAGCTCGAAAAATTCTCGTTTATTTATTCAAGGACACTACCTATCACACGAAGCTCACAGTTTTCCTAATTACCGAGATTGAGGTACCAATCAGAAATTCAAGCCGTGAAATACTTGCTAGAGAAGCTTTTAAAGTTAATTTCAGATGAATACGCAACAAATGATCAAGCCTCGAAATGCACAATCATTTTGAAATGATGTGTGATTGATAAGAGTACAAGAATCTACTTGTAGTGTCCAGTCGCCCTCTGTAATTTGATCTATGCTTTCTTTATTGCTTGCCGCCAGTCCTCTCTAACATAATCCCATCCTAGCCCCGTTGATATCTCTTTTTAAAACATTTACAGAGCCATGCCATAACACCAGGGATGATTTACGCTATCCGGCTTACGGGAATTCAGATCCACTTTTCGTCTCTCTGGAGAGAAGCTAAAGTTACGTTTTGTGATATGATTAGTTAAATTGCAAGTGGAGCAACTAGTTGGTTCATTTTCTTTTCCATTCCTTTCATTTACGTTCTATGCAAGGAGGAATGACCCTCTATGATCCTCTGGTATGTCATACTTTTCTGCCCCTTTAATAAAATCCTCCTGATTTATTTCATTTTGGAAAAAAATTTTTTTATCTCTTTTTCTCCTGATTTTACCCATCTGCGATCCTCGTAACCTTTCGTTGTCCTGTCTGGGGACTCACAACTCAGGCGATTGTACCGGAAGTTCACCGCACCCAGTCACATCCGTCGAAAGCAAAAAAGGCCGTGACGTCATACTCCTGTGACTAAGCTTCTTCATTTGTACTCTATTGTAAATGAATGTTTTCCGTAAAGAGGGTTTCTTCAGTTGTAGCGACAGAAAGTAACGGAGAATTTGTCACAAGGGCGCTCTCTCACTCAAAATGGTGCATTATCAAGTGACAACTTTGAGGTGCTACTAATTTTTCGGTTGATGTCAGTCGGAGGTGTGCATTGCCTACAGTGTCTGTATTTTAAATTGAACTGTTTTTAATTTGAAGTCTCCGTCGGTCACGTCTTATTGGAATTCGCTGTTTTCGATCAGTCATGTCCATGAGGACGACGCTTAGTGACAATGCCTTGAGCGAACGTTTATCGGACAAAGATATTTTCAAGATCAAACTTTCGTTATCTTGTTTATCGAACCGCGTTGTGGTGTGCGGAACAACAGCAAGCCTTTATCTTTGGCAACCGCCAAGCATCGATCGTCCTTCGAATCAATGGACCCTTGAGCGAAGTGGAGTGCCTGTGTTAGTCATCAGCACTGGAGACTGTGGAGCGAGGAATCCTAAAGGAGTGCATGTGAGTTTAGTAGAGAGAGATAGCGGCTTTGCGACTTGGAAAGAAACCCTCACTTCGAACTCTAACTACCACGAACAACAAAAGAACTTTCATACGTTGATGCTCTCTAATGGGGACGGGTCCATGGCGGGGTTTCGCTTTAATTGTGAGGAATCTGCCAATGTTTTCTTAAAAGAGGTCGAAGCTGCAGTGCAAGAAATCCTGTCGTCTGTTTCGGCTCCGGAATTGAATAAACTTCCCACGACTACAAACAGGGAACGTTTAAAAAAGTTCCGCAAGCTAAAAAAAGTTGAGATATCAACGCCATGTCTGTTTAGCCATGTTACAAGTATAACGTCGGCCACACAAATCGGCGAAGGAGAAAAATCCAAAAGTAAAAAGGACAAAGACAAAGGAAAGACCTTGAACGGAGAACTCAGCAGACCCGCTCACATTAGAAGAGCTTTTAGTATGTCGAAGAGAAGGTAGTGCGAAGATATCTTTGACTAGCTTTGACCTGTTTTGCATTCGCTGCCAGTCAAGATACCACGGCATATCTTGGATTGAGAGGCTGGAGGAATTTAAATATTCGCCCCATCTTTGCTGCGTTTGACCAGCCAGTTTTATATAGATTAATATATAGAAGTAAACATCGTCATATATTTTAGAGCGTCAATTTGATGACTGGTTTATGTATTTGTGGGAAATAATGTCACTACTTTGATCAAGTTGTTTTGTTTAAAAATCGATTTATAAGTTGTCTATCGCGACAACTTATAAATAAGTCATCTTCCGCGCCAGCGGCAAAGCTATTAATTCGTCACACGACAGCGTCAAATGTATGCATCGCTCTTCAAAATCTTTGGTGTATGCGGTTTCCTCGAAGAGGGTAATGGGTCGCGACTGAATAAATATCGTCTTTGGTCCAATATTTTGTAAACACAATTCACTTTTCTGTGGAATGCATTTTTAAGAGTTGTAGGTACTTATCTACAGACTAGGCTGTTGACCTAAAGAATAGTTGTATCCGTAAATGGCATTAGCGTTTCTTTCAATCAATGCTGTAATTCTCTGAGGAATGTTTCCAAACAACAGAGTCAAAATGCACATGCGGGAGAGAGGTAGTTTTGATATGTAAATCAGCAGATTTTCTTGTGACTGTGGGGCTTAAATTTAACTTTGCCTTTTGGACTATGAACGGTATGGTGCCACGGGCATTAGGGACAAGTTGAGGTCTGTAGGCTTTTCTCCAACATTCTTAATTAAGCATATCTGGAGAATGTCTACACTTGCCAGGTGAATTCAGACATGTTATCTCTGTAGATTTCTTTACAAATCCTTGGCAACCTTCCCAGACTGCTGAGAGAAAATCATGGTATACTGATCTCATTTACAAGCCTTTTGCAAGCATATAAGTAGTTTGAATAAAGGGATGCTTGAATGACTGCATGTTGAGATGTTGAATTTTGAGAAGAAAATCTGGCAGAGCAGTTTTTTTGTTGTCAAACACCATCTGGCAGATCGCCAAGGGTCATGATAAACAGCTATAACATATTTCCTTTTTTACAGGATGTTGCCCAGAGTGGTATAGTGGTTTAGGATGCAACTGCAGGTCATTCAAGGTTATCAGCCATTTAGAATGAAGCAATCTAACTTAATTTTATTTAATTTTTAGCAACTGAAAAGTTTGACCGAAATTGGTGGATAGGCACCTTAGTTATAGTCATGTGATAAAGTATTGACTGAACCTACCATCCTTCTGGGTCCTGATATATAATATTTAAATTGTCAAAACAATCTTAAAAACAATACCAGGGTGGGAAATTTTAAGTCCATGTATCAATTTTGCAAACAAGACACAATTACCTTACATGCAAAACTGATGGAGTCTTGCCCTCTTGAAGATTTCAGCTACCACTGAAAAGAAGGATTGGGACCACAGTGATTTTTGTAGAAATGCAGTACTTGAAGGAACAATTCTCATTTACAGGATGAGATACAAGATCATTTTTAGGGTGCATTGATGATTGATTTAAGAGATAAAGCTGTTTCTTAGAATGCAGAGTTGTTGCCCAAGATGTTGAACCGAGCAGAACTTGGCTCATGAGCATGCAAAACCTAGGTTGATCTTGAATTTGACAGGTAGTTATTTATAGCCCTTAATAACAGGAAGTAAGTGACTATTTTTACTATTTTTACTATTTATGTATCAAATGCCACAGTGATTCTTGTAGTAGAAAATTTTGAAAAAGAAAAAACATAAAAACCAAACAAAACACAACAAAATAAATAAAAGTAATGGATGATGAAGCCAAGAAATAGTGAAAGAGTTCAATTTTCTCATCACCCAAACAGAGGAAAAAAGAAAAAAAAGAGGAAAAAAAAGGAATGAAAACCTTTCCACGCAACAACCGAAATTTACCCAGGGTACCTCTACCGCACAAATCTATTTTATTTTGATCGGGGTAGTGGTGGTGGTGGTGGAGGGGAGGCACGGGTGGGACAGATGTTTCGTTGCCATTAAGTATCGTTGAGCAAAATGGCGGACGCAACTGATGCAGGGGATAGCTGCTCGGCATTTATTCTTCTAACCCTTGTCAGACAGTGAGTAGTTAACTTCTCTCTCATAACCTTTGTTTGAACTGAAATAAGCAAACAAAAATTGTAGTTAGTGGAGTTGACCGTCTGAACGTGCTTTTCATCCTAGGACAGCTCGATCGGACGTCTGTTTTTCTCTTTCACATGATTTTAAGGCATAAAATTTATGGGACATGTAGCTGCATTAAAAACCCTTTAAGAGGGAAATACGCTTCGCATACAATCATTGTCTGAACATTTTATTTTTAATTAGATGTTACTGTGACGTGTCGTAATCCAACAAACATGGCTGATCTTTGTGATGATTTGTAGTTCTTTGCAATTTGCTCGGTTTTTGTCTGGTTAAAAAAATGTTGTTTTCAGGGTTTTGTGGAGGAAATAAGTGACCTCCTTTCGAAAATTTTATAGATCCTTATCACTTCTGATAAAAATTGAGCTTTTCTCTCTTCCTTACTTCTTTAAAATTTTATTTATTTACTATAGAGCCTCGATAATGAACTGATTGGGATAATGATTACCAGAGGGACAGAACCGAGATTTGATATATAGATGAGCAATGTAATTTAACATGATAAACACTACATTATATGTTATTGTCTGATTCTTTATACTCTGAAATTTTTTTTGTAGTGGTGAAACTCCAGAAAACAAGGCAAACATCATTCAAGGTGAAAACTTGCTGAATGTCTGTGATTGTAAATCCTATAAATAGTTGCTTTGATTAAAAACAATAACCTGATTGGCTGTTTTTTTGTTGTCAAACTTGAAAGGTTCCCTTCATCAAACTATTTTGAACATTTTTCTTACAGAGAGAAACAGAAGCCTCCATTTGGTATAAAATTGTTCTTGGATAGCTGTCAATTCTGACATCTGCTACAAGAAGCAAACAGTTTTAAATTTCAAGAGTGTATCTCTCCTTTGAGCTTTGATGAAATGTTACGTCTAAGATTAAATGTATAAGCATTAGTTTCATTTGGTTGGAGGTCATAGCTTTTGCTATCCATTACTTTTTTTTTTACAAGAGTTAGACCAGGAGTTTATGAAATTCTTAGCATTAAAATGTTTACTGCATTGAATGTTAACTTTATGGTGATGACTGAAATGGTGTTATAAATGAGCAACACTTCTTCTTTTGCAACAACACTAAAGGGCTCTGCCATTCTTAATTAGATGTAAATGAAGACTTTCTTTACAAATCATCTGTGATATCTGAAAACTGGGAATGTTACTTGGATATTACCCTGTTTTAGGTGTTGGATATTCAGTCTTAAGACCAGTCATGGTTGAGAGAAAATATTTTATTTGTGGTTGATAAGTTTCAGTTCTCATTGTGACAAATCTGGACTGGTTGAGTTATAATTTCATTAGTGTTGATGACAAGTTGACTTAATCATTTTGCAGGGCAGACAGATACTTTGCTCTCAGATGAAGGTATAAAACAAGCCCAACTTGCTGGAAACAAGTTAAATGATGAAGTTTTCTCTCACATTTACTCAAGTGATTTGAAAAGAGCTCGAAAGGTATGTCAAACTATTTTTTCCTTGTTGTGGAAGTGGTCATGCAGCAGTAGAGAGTGGATGAAAAGTTTATGAAAATTACCACGACTGTTCCTGTGGAAATTTTTTCTTGTTGAAAGCTGAAGAAGGATTTATCTGGTTCCAGAGAAGTACCTCATTTTCCTAGTTGTTATTTTCAATTAGTCAGTTGTTTTTGTTGTTATCTGACCTGGTGGGTGAATGTTAGTTTTATATCCTAGCTGACTGGTAAATATAATTTCTTTTTGCATCTTTCAGACTGCAGAGGAGATTATCAATCAAAATAATTGCTGCTCTCAAATGAAGATTGTAGAGGATTCTCGTCTGCGAGAGAGAGTGAGAATTGAATATTAAATTTGTAGATACCATCTTCTTGTTTCACCCTCTCAGAGTCTGCACTTGGTTTGTTTGTCCTTTGATAAATTGTTTCCTATATTGATTGAAAATAGTTCATCGTGATAACATAGTAAGTAGTCATCGAGAAATAGATTCATTGTAGTTAAACTGCTTACAGTCTCTTTTTTGTCTCAATTTGAAGTGAGCAAGTAGAAATAGACAAGAAATTGTTTATGAAAAACATTTTACAATAATTTTTTTTCTATTTCTGTTCCTAGGGTTATGGTGTAGCAGAAGGAGTATCCAACCAGAGGTTTAAACAAATGGCAGCAGAGAACAATATGAAGACAAACATATTTACACCAAAGGGGGGAGAAACAGTTGCTGAACTCAAAGAAAGAGCAGCAAAGTTTTTGAACTCCATAATACATGAAATTGGAACTTCACATTGTAGTGACTCTAGCAGTTCCATTCAGAATGACATTTGTGTCAATGATAGAATCATTGATGAGCCACAGACCTCAAAATGTGTCACACAAAAACAAGAAAAGATGTCACAGCTAGCTAATATTCTGGCTGTTTCTCATGGTGGACTCATAAGGCAGCTTCTGCTCCACTGTATGGATGATTTACCCTCAAAGTTTCCTCCAGGATCCAAAAGGAGAATTTCATTTACTTCTCCAAACACTGGCCTATCAAAGTTGAAAATATATTTGAAAAAGGAAACAAAATTACCAGAGTTTGTTGAGTGCTTTTATTTATACAATGCAGAACATCTTAGCTAAAAAAAATTAAATACAAAACAAGAATTTCCCAAATGATTGTCTCCAGGTGATGTTCCTGGAGGTGTTTTGTTTTTTTTTAATTCCAGTCTGGTATTTAAAACCATTTTGCAATATTTTTTTGAGAGTAATTTAATGAACATTATAATTGGGGTTAGATCTCTCTATACCACTGTATCATAGGCCATAGAATGACCTATGGACGAATGGTTGAATAAATATTTTTTTACCAAAAATGAGTGATCAAGTTCAAGATTGACAGTAAATTTCTTTTGCTTTGCTCATTTTACCATACACCTGGATGAATTGTCCTGAGCCTTTCAATGACAAAATTGAATGCCTTAATGTCAAATTTTTGCTATCTATGGTGAATTGGTCATTCCGTTACACCTCCAAGGGAATTGTCTTATTTTGATCTGCATTTCTATTTGAAGAAGTGGTCTGAAGTTTTCCCTTCATTCCTCTTGTAGAAAACTCCACTTTTCCTTTCCCTCAAAAAATCATGAACGTGAACTCTAGTTAGCTTCTAGAGAACTTGAACTCTAGATAGCTTCATTAACAACATGGAACTTTGTCACAGTACTGAGTAACAGTTGAATGTTAATCGTTAACAAACATTGTGCAATTTTACAAACCTCTATGAAGTGGACACTTGGGAAGGTCCCAAGGGTGTCCACTTATAGAGGTTTCACTGTATTAACAAAAAGCAAATTGTACATTTTATTTTAACCCTCTACACCCTAACATCAGTAAGCATTTTCCTTATACTTTTGTCCAAACATTTCCTGTGATGAACAGGTGAAGATAATTTGTTAAACAATCAAGCTTATTTAGGTAGCCATCATTTCTGTTATTCTTATGACCTAAATGTTTGATTAAGGATGATATGGTAAAGAGAAATTAGATGCCAGTCACGCTTTGGGGTCAAAGGGCCATAAAAAGACAAGAATTTAAAGCCAGGTATTGCATCAGAGATTTACTCAAAGCTTCATGAGATTCTAGAGTAAGTTTTTTCTTTTGTGTACCGGTACTCTGTATTTTTGTTAACTTGCTCCTTTTTGTAATTTCTGTACTCTTTTTGTGTGTTATCCATGTTGTAATAAGAATAAAAATAATGATTGTAATAATAAATTTTAATAACGACAGAAGCTCTGACTTTCTTTTAGCAATGAAGGCTGTGGTAAGTCTACATGGTATAAACAGCATATCTTCTGTTTGAACACCATAAAAACACATGGAATGAAAAAGCTTCTTGAAAGAATCTTTTAATGTCCAATATATATATTTAAGCTGTATAGTACCCTATAATACATAAATTTGTTGACAATAACAACAAAACAGATCCAAGCATAATTACTGAAAACTGCCTCTAAACTACTTTAGTTTATCTATATAATAATATTTTTGCTTTGTTTGGAAACATATACCATTTTTAAAGAATTTCCTCTATCACCACAGTACAAAAATATGGTGCACCTTTCAAGGAATTTTCTAAGCCAGTTGCCAGTTTTTCTTCCCTAGCAACACCTAAGTTAAAAATTAGAATAAAACAGGTTTTCTTTTTTTTCTAAGAATGATATTCATTAGACAGTGTGGTCACATACCTTGTTCACATCACAATTACGATCACTTGTGCAAAGTTTTGCTTTCTTACTTATGTTTGATGTGTGCTAAGTGTTTGCCTAATAAATGTTCTAAGAACAGAACAAGAAGTGTATTGGACATTTCTATTAACATGAATGTAGAGAGATAAGAAATTAAGTGAAAATATGTACCACTTTACACTTGAAAACTCCCCTAGTACTTAAGCTCCACAACTTGAAGCAATTTTATGCTCAGTACAGTTAAGCTGTACTGCTTTAGATACACATGTAAAAATGTCTAGTTTGAAAATACTAACTAGAAAAAGAGATTAATAGCCTACATCGTTTGAATGAGTACACTAGTAACAGTCTTTAAATGTCAGAACATTTATAAGTAATTACAAACCCCCTTAGTACAAAGAAATTCACCACTATGGTGCAGTTTAGCATCCACAAAAACAGGAAAAAAAAAACATTCAGCCAGCGATTAGAGCTGCAAAACTTAACTTCAGCAATTCCCAGCAAATTAACATTCAATCAGTGGACAGCTAGGAGAACATGTAAGCTAATTTTTAGCAATTTAGAAGAAGAAGTGAAGAAAAAAAAATTGGAAAACTGACTAGAAAAAAAAATTTTCTCATATCTTTCTCACAATCTGGATTCATTGCCAGCTACAGATAACTCTTTCACTCCTTGGAGTAAACAATAAGTAATTTCTCCTCACATTCTCACTGCACTGTCAAGAAGAAAGATAGTAAGCACAAGGAAGAACAACAATGGGTTTCAGTTGGTTTAACTCCAAAGTAGAAATGTGTGGCAGACAGTGAAGGGATTTTATCACCAGACAAAAAAAAAAGTCCTATACCCTTTTACTCCCTGTCTCTTGAATTAAAAGGGTGGAGTAAATGGACAGTATTTACCTTTTTCTACTAAGATTAAGGCCAGAATGCTCTGCAGTCGTACATGTACAAATCATTCATGGATTTACCACACAATAGGCTATTTTATAGTTGTGTACTTAGTTGCCAAGCCTTTAATTTGGAGTGAGGCTGAAGGTGACCTTGTAGTGATAGAGACCAGTGTCTAGTTCACATGATAACAAAGTAATTTGCATCTGCAAAGCAGCAAGGTTTGTATCATAAAAAGGTCAACCTTAGCCTCACTTCTGTTCAAAGGCTTGGCAACCAAGCACACAACTGTGAGATGGACTATTTTACTTGCCCTTTACGATATTAAAAGTATTTAATATCTCAGAGAATATAAAATATTTTTGATGGCTGGAACTTACAATTGGAGTAAAGCTGACAGTCATCTCAAATGTCTTGATTAAAAGTAATGATTTCTAGCTCCTATAACTCACAGCAAAATGCAATATCACAACCCAAAGCAATATCGATGTGCTTTAAAACAATTTTCCTTATCTTGCATGGATAGTTTTAGTCCTCCAAATGGCTGATGTTTTCTTTCATTTACATAATACAAGTTATTTGATATAAAGAAATTGAAAGAATAAATTTTACAAAGGAAAAAGATATACATATACATGTTCTAGAAAGCAGTTACTTTTAATATAATATTTTTTAGTCTTTAACTAGTCGGTAAATATGATGCTGAGCTCCATGTTCGCTAGTTGATACTTCAAACACATAGGCAAGGCAGAGTAAGGTTTCTTGTGTCTCCCTGTTTGATAATACCTACAAATGAATGATAAATAAATTAAATATGGCTGAATTGTTAGCAGCTTACCAACACCCTATAAGCAAGTCTAAAAAATTAGCAAGTTGGCTATAAGGGCTGTATCCTGACAGCCATTTGTTGATTACATTTACCCTTTAATCCCTAAGAGTGACTGGCATAAAATTTCTCCTTCTAAGATCACCCTGAATAAAACATTAAGGTCATGAGAATATGGGACATGATCTACAACTAAAGAAGCTCTTGATTGTTCAACAAATTCTCTTTTTCAGAACCAAGACATGTGTAGAGAACAGAGAGAATATACATACTGATGTTAAGGTGTAAAGAGTTGATTAACTCTTTACACCCTAACATCAGTATGCATATTCTAGCAAGCAGAATTTGATTAATTACCTGGTGCTTTATTAGTTAGTAATCATTTCTCTTATTCTTATGATCTTTATGTGATTCAGGAATAATAATGTAAGGAGTAAATAGATGCTTGGCAAACTTAGGGGTCAAAAAGGTTAAAAGTTTTGGTTTTGTTTCAAATTTGCATCCTCACATTCACCACAGTAACTGCAAACTCAGCCTGTCCACTCAACTAAACAAGTTGGACAATACAAAAAGACTGTACTGGCTTGGAAAGAGCCTGAGAACTAAAGTGGAATGCTTACTTGCCACAATTGACATCATGCAATGTAGCACAATCTTGCAACTTACACTACAGAGGTACTACAGGCAATTTCATTGTTGTGGTATGAAAAGTTGTACAAAGTATATATTCACTTAAAGCCCACTGACATCAGTTCCCTTGTGACACTTTAACTTACTTGAAGAATCGTGAAGTTCTCCAACACACTGTTCATCATGTACTTTTCAGGCAACTGTTTAAGTTTGTGAACAAAATTGATCATGTATTCGCACATTGGGGACCTGTGAATGCGGTAAACAAACCGACTGTTTTCGAAGTGGCCAAATTCAGTCTGAAAGAAAGGAGAAAAAAAAAGTCCACATTCATGTTAGAAAGTACATGTATACACAGCTCAATTTTGGTTGCTATACCCAAAGTACATATATGTAACTAAAAAAGAGGAAAGATGGGGTCTCCGTCCAAAATATCTGTTTACTAGTATGATGGGTCTCTGAAATGCCAAGAGAAACTCAGCACAATATCTACATGAATGGGCTAAATCAGTCACCAATACTCTCACCACTAATTGTAATTTCTAACTTGCAAGATCAGTAGACTTTGATTGATATTTCATTGATTATTTTTTGCATTTTGTCTCACCTCCACTTTCTCCACAACTTGCTTGCCAAATGAACAAACTTTTGTGGAACATGTGATGGTCATATTTTCGTTTGACTCATAACTAGAATAAAAGCAAAGGCTTTTCATTAGTGACAATTTACCTTAGTTAACTGTCAAGTTCAAATAAGTGGCTGAGTGACAAGTGGCAGTGTAAATTTATCCCCATAAATTTGTAAGGATTTCTATGGATTACTTTTATAAATAATTTCCCACACACGTTATATTTTAAGGAAAGGAGTTTGGGCACTTTACAGGGTTATGTACAATTTCTTGCATATAATGAACTATAAACCAGATAATTTATGGCCAAACTTCATTTGAAACAGTATATGGGTAGTTCAGTGAGTGTAAAAACTTATCCAATAAACTGATTGTACTGTAATTTAAAAATAAGACACTTACGTGCTTGAAACACCATAAAATGCTCCAGCTTCATCATGTATGTTTGTATTCAGATCAGCCTAGGAAGGAAAATCAGAAAAACCCTTAATTTACACCATAAAATCAGTAACGATATTCTTCATACTCTCCTCTATACATTTTCCTGGTACAAACAAGGAGAATTCATTTTATGATCAAAGCTTCTCAAGTTGGTAATCCTTTTGTTTATTCTCATGATCTTAATAACCCTTTGACTCCCATGAGTGACCAAGACAGAATTTCTCCTTACTATATCAATAACATGTGAACCAGATTAGTGATGAGAATTGAAAAAAAATAAATTTGGGGATAATTAGCTGATCCAATACTAAATTCTCTGAAGAATTGTATGGTTGACAGTAAGGAGAATAACAAATTTGATCTAGGAGTTAAAGGGTTAAAGAATAATTCAGCAGTATTACTGTAAAGAGAAATTAGATGCTGGTCACTCTCAGGGTTAGAGGGTTAACAAGAAGTGTGTCTATAACCAAAACTAACAACCAAAGGAACATCAGGATCATACTTCATAACACAGAAAAATAATAATGACAGTCCTGCCTACCCAAAATTTCACCAAGAAAAATACTGCTTGGGGTCCCTTGTCATAAAGCTCTTTAAGGCCTCCTTTCTTCTCAGGAAACTTGTCATAAATCTGGCGAATGTCGACTGCCTTCAGTTCAACAAAAGAAGAAAAAAAATAGTGATGTTATCAGTTGTTGAAATTTTTTCACTGCCCCGCTGAGACAAACTGCATGATAAAGCTGCTTGGTCACACATCCACAGATATTTTTGTGCAAACAAGCCTTAATTAAGAGTTCATAATGTTGGAAATTGTTGGCAATCCACTACAGTCGAATCTCAATTATCCAGATTTTTTTATTATCCCGACTTGCCTCTCTGGTCCTATTTTTTCATGAAAGTCAATCATTCAAAAATGAGATCTGTAACAACTCTTTCCCATCAAACCAAGCAGATGCACTGAAACAATTTCAATAATGCAGTTTCAAAGAATTGAAGAATTAGCAAGGTGCACATGTAAGCATTCTAGGTCATAAAATGTAGTCCTTGTAAAATGATTTTGTAAATACTTTAACAAGTATTGGCAATGATGCACTGTTATTTGAGAATGTACTTTCATTCTTGTATGACATTGGTTTAATATATTTATTCAGTTTTATTTTGGGGCCATTTCATTTATGCACATTATTCAGCCCAGTCCCCCTGAGTCTGGATAATTGAGATTCCACAGTATAATAACAACCAATAAAATTGTATTCAATCCATGCATTCTAATTAAATGCTTTACCTCAAGGTGAGGGTCACCAAGATCTGTGTTTGGTCCCAAGTGAACAAACAAATGCTTGTGGTACTAAAGGAAAGGAATGAAGAGGAATTTAGTTTAAAATTCAAGCTTGACATTTGTTCAAAACTTCAATGTTTGAAAGCTGTTTTGTTTGTTTCCACTGCCACATTATCTTGCTTACTGGACATTTCTTCAGTTACTTAGGATTTTGAAGTATGTGTAGCTGTTAACTTCTAAAGGACACTGCAGTCTATCCAATGCAACACACTACGGGCTGTGTGTATATCTTAAATTTGCAATTAATAGCTTAACATGTGTCTGGTAGAGATTCTAATTACCGACTCAGGTTCCATTCGCTGTTGTTCGAGAAATGCTGAGAAGTCCACCAGCCGCAGGGGCTAAAATCAAACAAAATTAAGTTAACTAAAATCATGACAGTCACAAAGTTAGAGGAGCTGAAAGGTTCTCCCTCTTTTTCTCACTGGTGACTAATACAAGTATCTATATTCCCCTTACAGTATCATTAATGAGTCAAACGCTCAGAACATGAAAATAAAGGAAATGATCCACAACTCAAGCAGTTCCTGACTGTTGAATGAGTTCACCTGGTCAGTGCCAGTTGGAATGTATAGAGAACAGTATGGAAAACGTGCATAATGATGTTTAGTTATTAAGGGTTTTCATAACATGTAACTTTTGAATATCAAACTATAAAAATGATGTGAAAGACCTAGAAAGTCAAATCCAAATAGTAATAGTTAATAACTATTCACCAAAGTGGAGGTGTTTGGTGATGAATATTTACCAAGCTAGCCATCAACACTGTGATAAACTGCTGTTTAGATGTGAGGTGGACAGCAAAGGTGGAAGGTGTGAGGTGGACAGCAAAGAATATTAAGACTATTATTTGGATATCTACCATTTATTATATACTTATAGTAATTGGCCAACATTGCTTATAATAAAAGTGTAAATCGACCTTTAGATAACACTGCTGCAGTAATGATAGGTGCACTTACTAGCTGCTGTTCAACAGATCTCTGAGGCCATGTTGAGCTGCCATGTGCAGCAAAAGTTGGTGGTGTAGAGGATACAGTTCCTCTGCTGTGTGTGACACTCCTCTGCAAAAAAAAAAATAATAAAAAAATAAAAAAAATAAAGACAATCAAATCCCACTCTTAATGTACTGGATGGAATGGAAAGTAAAATGAAAGAATAGAATCTAAAATTATTCTTCTCTCACAGGGTGAAAAGCATGTAACTTGTCTGGACAGTATCACCCCTGAACCAAACATTTAATTCATGAGAGTAAAGGAAATGACTATGAACTCAAGAAGCTCCTGATTGTTGAACAAATTCCCTTTGTAACTACCATAGGAAATGTCCAGATAAAAGTATGGAAAACACATATACTGCTGTGAGGATGTAAAGGGTTGATAGTAAAGGATGTAACCTTCATCTTGCTCTCACTCAGCTCTTAAAAAATTTCATGTTTTACCTTCAACCTGGCAAACAACAATCAACGGACATCCTTAAATCTCAGTCCATCCTGTTAAAATCGTTGTACAGAAAACTTACCATGTCTTCAGGAGTACTGACAACAGCTCCAGTGGGGCTTGCAACTGCAGCTGTGGACACAACACTACCAGGTACACTGGCTTGGACTCCTGGACTGCCATATGGAGCTTGTGAGGCATTGTTATAACTGCCTGGCACTGGCTGCCCTGCGCTAGATGGCCAGTATTGTTGCTAAAATAAACAAAAAACATGTATTTTGACCGGAAAAAGGAATGGCCCAAGAATCTACTTTAAGATTTAAAAGATGAAGTTATTTCAGAAAGACCTCTTCCAGTTCCCCGAAAACACTCCCAGTAAATTTGTCAATCTTCCAAATACCAGTAACCTTAATTGATTTAAGAGAGCAAAGAGCACTCTAATCAGAGTGTTCGAAAATACTAAATCTTGACCTAGCTTTTCCGAAAGGGTCAGTCTGAGAAAAAAAATAGTAATTCAAAATTTTCAACTTAAGCTGGTTTATCTGATGACCTTAAAGACCATGCAACAGATAACAATACAATTTGAAGAGTTAAGTTTTAGAAACATGTAGTGTGAAAAGTTTTGAGATATCTATTAATTATAATTGTACTGGACATACTTGGTATCCTTGGCTTTCATTGTTAAATGCAGGCATTCCAGCTGCCGCCAGAGCCTTACTGTGAAGTACAGAGGCTGACACAATTTGTGCCGATGACATTGAGGCCATAGTCTGAAGAGCTTTGTCTCGCGCAGCCTGGTCCTACATTTGACATTGATAAAAAAATCATTAATCTTGGAATTAACTCCGAAAGCTAGAAATACCATTGAAAAAAAGTTTGAGATTAGGAAAACAATAACGATAAGATGAAATACAAAAGCTTAGAAAGGTTGAAGTTATTTCCTATGGTGAAATACTATTATGGCTAATAATACAATAACACCATTTATCTCTGGAATCAATCACTTTATGTTGATTCTAAGGTTTCAACCAAACAGTACTATTCTACTTCAGGTGCTGAGGTCAACTGGTCCTTTGTTACTTTATAACAGGATGCTCGAAAGCAACTTTTGGTTTTCAACAACTGTAATTGCTGACTTGTAATTCTTTGTAATTGTTACTCTAAGTGTTATAATCTTACACCTACAGTATACACTTATGTACAAACCTTAATTTTTGCATGCACTTCTCTTGGTTTTCTCCTCGCTAACACCTGAATGTGACTTGAAACCTATCAAACACAAATAAAAAAAAATAAGCAGTGTAACTAACCTTAAGTTTGCCTTGAATCTCCCTTGCCTTTTTCCTTGCTAACACTTGAATGTGACTGGAAACCTATGTAAGAAAAAAATTTGAAAAATCTCAACTTCACCCAGTAAGCACCCAGCTTGAAAATATTGCTGCCTGAACCAATCAGAACTTTTGTCTGGTGCTAGATAAAAAAAAAGCCTCTTTTTTGGGATCATAGCTTTCATTGATTTTTTTTTTTCCATAAAAAAGAATATCATAATTGGCACCACAAAAAAAAATGGAACAACCAAGCTGCAAGAGGTACCCCTTCTTCTGAATTTCTCACAGTATCACTAGATACAGGTGCATGCAAAAGGAAAACTGGCTGATGGAGAAAAACGTTTTGAAAAGTTACTATTACTGATGTGAACCAGCCAAGTTGAAGTCAAAGAGAAAAATATAACTTCAGTTTAAGAAATTTGTCAATATTCTTATTAATAGATTCATTCCCCACTTTGAGAGTCGAAAAACACTATCTTGATTGTAACTCCTAGATTTAAAATAGTTACCTGTTTCCTTGTTCTTGTTTTTCCAGTTCTCAGCTTGATGTATCGAGCAATCAACTCATTACGGCCTGCATTCAAAAACAGAAAAGAGCTCTAACTTGAATTCTACAATTTAGGAAGACAGGCGCTTAATTTAGATTACATAGGGAAGACTCATTATCAATCAATGTTTCTTTAGCTCATCCTTAAATAAAAGGAAAATTAGTGTGGTCGCACTGCCTTAAATTTAAATCAATATTTGAGAAGTCTTTAGGGTTAGCTGTATATTAGGAGACTTGGCACCCATTCCTCATATTATCAGTGTTTTCTAAATTACTACCTTGGTTTATCAGCCAAAACAGTTTCGGAGTAAGATCTTAGTATGCATGTACTTGTACCACCCACACTTTTGTTGAAGAGGCATTATCTTTCCTTGAATTGCACAATAATTATGAAAATAATAATTAAGTAAAGTGTGAATTTTGTTCAAAATTCAACATAACAGAACAAAATCAGTTGTTTTTAACTCTTGGTCTTTAAAATTGGAAAAGTATATTTTTTCAATGAACAAAAATTTCTTCATCACCCATGAAGGACTAAAACTGCCTAAACTGTGGCTGGGGGAAAGGACTATATTGCCAAGAAAATACAAAATTATAATGAACTTCATCTGTATTTTGAACTGAATTTGAAGGAAACAAAGCATTAAGGACTTAATACAGATTACAGGAAAAGGAAAAGTGTGGGTGACATTACCAAAGCACATTTCATAAATTAAGTTTCAGTGTTGCGTATTTTTTCAGCATAGCATTTCATTATATTCTATTCAAGTTGCTTAATATTATCCATGTGGCATACTAATCAGATACAAATATGACGAGGTCTTTGTTCCACAACACATAAAAGTTATAAAAAAGCTGAGTTTTTTAAAATTTAATGTTCGCCATCTTTTAAACTCAATAAACTAAACATGCATTCCAACAAAATAATTCGTGATCCTTTGTTACAAACGCAATGTAAAACACATGCTATGCCTGAGATCTCAACGGTTCTGAGAGACAAAATAACTGAGGCGATCAAAATGATCTTCTTCTTTTAATCGCCCACAAAATTGACAAGTTGGTCTTCCAAAACACAAATTAAGCAAAACTGATGAGTTATACTGATCATGCAACCGCTGTGGTAAGGGGTTAATGTAAAACTGCGAGTTACATAGCAAGCATATTTCAAACAATTGAACACGCGTAGCTGCGTACGCTTAGCGTTCGTGACATCTTATCATTGGAGCTGAATTTTTAGTTGCTCAGCGAAAACCGCCAAGAAGCCTACAAGTATGCTAACATTTTCATGAACTCTAGCTGGACAGCTGCCACGAGAGATCGGTGTTAAACTGTGAGTGCTGAATGCCAATAATATGTAGTTATTACAACAAGAGATCGCGTTGTTCAGTTGATATAAACAACTCGACTGCCCATTCCATGCC
The DNA here is from genome assembly GCF_036669915.1 of Pocillopora verrucosa. Lineage (NCBI taxonomy): Eukaryota > Metazoa > Cnidaria > Anthozoa > Scleractinia > Pocilloporidae > Pocillopora > Pocillopora verrucosa. The sequence continues at coordinate 31,126,462 of NC_089312.1, read as the reverse complement.
TTCGTGGAAAGCGCGGTATGTAGTGTCAACATTCTCTCTATTCTTAACAAGCCAGCCGTTTCTCATTTTAGAAATAGTTTCAAAGTAAGTGAGTTATGCGAAAGGAGCAAGCAACTTCGTTAGTGACCATAGTTTAGGTTTCCGGGTTGAGCAATATTCAAACAATCGACGCTTGACGAATTAAACAAATTCGAAGACAAGAATGCGCCACTCACCGTACATTTTGCCTTCATCAGAGAGAATAATTTTTCGCCGCCCACAAGGAGGGTAAATTGCCAGAGCCTCCTGAAAGGACTGCTCGATATCTGGCGACCATACTCCTTCGGCATCATTGGCCATGTCGACGGGGCTTTTGGTCGCGCTGCCCTCGTCGGCCGAGTTAGTCATTTCGAGGTCCTCGTGGTCCGAAATCTTGGCGGTTTTGTTGGAAACACTGAGTAAAAAATTGATCTTAGCTGGAGGGAATCTCCAAATACTGTTTATTCTGACCCAGTAGACTTCTAACTGATGGCTTGATCAGTCGTTCCGGAAGCACAAGTCTGGAAAAATGAAAAAAATTCGAACGATTCAACAGGCCGATCGAACATTCGAAGGGGGAAAATCTATCGGATGATTTAAAACCATTCAAAGTTTCGTGAAACGTACCTAACCACACAGAATTCTTCAAAATACAAGAGGAATGATAGTAACGTCGTCCTTCGAAAAATCACCTGGAATTAGCAAGTTGCCCTTTACTTGAGTGAAAACGGAGGCTAACAAAGAATGCGAGGAATGACACAACTATGCCTGGCGCGCCCACAAAAGACTTGAGCAATTTCTTCCTAGAGGGGGGTCAATGACATTTCCTTTCGTCACGCGTTTGTTCAAGAAGAATTCGAAGCTCGCGTGGTTCGATGCCCAAACACGGGGATAGAATTCGAAGAATGTTTTCTTTAACGCAAAGGTCTTCAAATCATACTTAATCTCGCAAAGTATTTTCCTTTATAATTTTTGGAAAAGAGGATCAATTAATGGCTTCTTGGAACCACAAGTTACAAATTTAGCACCTGATCAAATGCAAGTTTCTCTGTACACTGTTTGGTTGAATTGTGTTGATACAAAAATAATTAGTAAACCACGTCGTTCCTCGCATATTTTAGGAAAACTCTGAATTGTGATTGGCTGAGGTGAAACACACCCCATTATATCAAGATTAGGCATACTCGAGACTATAATACTGTGCTAAACAACAAAAAAACTTTATTTCAACTCAAAAGAAAAAGTGTTTCCATATTGGTTTATTCGCTTTTAACTGCAGACGCCCCTAACCCGAACATTGTCAATTATTTATTCTGCATAATGAATCGACTTCTCTTTTTTCCTCGGTAATTTTATATTTTTTTTTATGACAGACTACACCACAAAGAGAACCTGTTTTACTATCCTTGAAACTAAAGGCACTTGTTCATTGTCTCTGAGTTCATAACAGCTGCCCCACTTTCAAGACGGGGGTTTTCTAAATCAAAGACACTGATAGAAACTGTAACTGGTCTGATGTTCTCCCCATTTCCCTTGCGCTTCTAATTAGCTCAGTTATACGACCACTTGATGAGGTACGAGCAGTTCGACTCAGGAAATCGTGACATGCTCCAAGTGCCAGTGGCTTAAGATCCCAGACAAAGGTTATTGAATTTTCTTGAAGCCAAGTATCGATGGCCGCTGCTCTCCCAAAAAAGTGTTTCACTACACCACCGGCAGAACTTGACGACAATCGATATACGCTTCAGCGATCTTTAATTGAACTCAGTGGACTGAACAAATTCAAATACGTCGCGTTGAAATTTCGGTTTTGCTAGTGATAAAAGGATGACATTTAACCCTTTTGTTCAGGTGGCTCTTTGTCGTGAATTGACAGGACTGATTAACAAGACAATTGAACCAAACTTGACTCAGAAACAGATGGTCGCGTTGCCATTAGATTTATCATAGCCTCGCTAGATATGCTGAGTTTGAATGGCATCCGGTGTAGTTAAAAAAATTTTAGTCGTTTTTCTCCACCCTCTTAGTCTCAAAAAATCACGATAGGCTCACAAGTCAAGACGCTCGGATATTGTCGATAAATGAGCAGTACATCTAAACGCTTGACCTAAAATTTCTTCTGGATTAGGTAGATTTGGATATTTTATTTTTATTTTTTTCATTCGTTTGTTTGTTTGTTTTGTTTTGTTTTTTTCAGGTTAATGTAGTATTTGAGGAGAAGAAAACGATTGACAGCATCCTCCTTCCTGCTTGCTAAAGAACGCTAAAGAAGTCAGTAGCTAATAGATCTTTTTATCTCAGGTTAATGATACGGAGATTTTCCTTCAAGCGCCGGAAACTGGTTCAGTTTCTGCACTTAGCCTGCTTTACTTAGCCTCTTCTTAAAACCTCAATATTTGCACTTAGTCTTTATTATATGCATGATATTTCATTATATAATCAGTACTGCTTATATTGCCTTTTCACAAGACAGCGGAGCCTTTAGGGTGCAATCCATTAGGTTCAGTTTTGCTATATTTGACCAAGCTGGAGATGTTTAACCGAAAAAAGTAGAAATTTTGGCGATAAATTGATTTGTTTTTAGTAATATAATGAGGAAATGTGTGGTTGATTGTTCAGTTCTATCTGGCTCGAAATTTACCTCGTAGTGAGATTAAATTGTGCAGTGTTTAGATTTTGAGGGTATAAATAGTGCATTAGCGGGAATTTATCAATTATCTGAAAGATGACTTTTTGGAACTCAATTATTCCTGATGAATGAACAAAATTTCATTTTAAACACACGAAGGGCGCAACTCAATCGGGCTACTCATTCAATCTTGAGTTTCGTTAAGCGAAACTCGCCCAAAGAAAGGAGTAGAACAGAATAATAATCAGCCTCTTGTGCAGCGAACAGATCAATGATGACAAACCATTTGTTTTTACTCGCTCAAAACCAAAGGATCAATGTACTTCATAGATCTGATTTCACTTCGTGGGATTTGTGATTCCGGAATATTCGGGAAAAACTTAATTTCCAAACTTAGTTGTTCCTTAAAAGAGGTCTTAATTCATTCATTCATTCTGCGCCATAATTGAGTGTTCGTAAAAGGAAAAATCGTACGTGAAAATCACTATTTATTGTGATGTTCAGGAAGAAATGAAAAGGACGTCATTCTTTTATTCCAGTTGATTGCCGCTACATGTTTAAGAAATGGCATACCAGACATGATTTGTATGTTGTAGTTCAGAAGTATTTGGTTACGTAATGAGGTTGCAGTTTTGAAACAACATCAGACGATGAGGTAAAATTAAATGTCAACCCTCCGCCGTTTAGCTTTTATTTCAATAAAAAAATAAAAATAGTTTTCATTAATATTTTGAGTTACCTACGCAAAATCCAATGAAATGCAGTGAAATGGCAATAGTCACGCTATCTTTTTAATTTAAGGTTTCTAACCATACTAATAAGCCGCAAAAAGGAAAATAAACAGAATTATAAATACCATTTCCTCAAACGATATACACCAACAAACGAGATAAAAATTCAAACAAAAAAGCAAACAAAGAAGTGGGAAATGCTAATGACGAACCCAGGATAAATTTATAAACGGAAGATCGAGCGGCTGGATAAGTTATCACAAACCTTAAGGTCAATTTGTATAGCTGTAGTTTTTCACTGGACTTTACTCTTAGAATCTCCCAGTCCCTGTTATTTTCAATGGATTTCTGCCGAGTGTAAAATGTTTTTAGTTCATATTTCTACTTTTTAGGATTTTTAAAGTTGGTTCAGCAAATTTTTGCGGCAGTTTCGAAGAATTTAGCGAAGAGGCTGCTTTATTTATTGTTATGATGAAAAATTTTTGGGCTAGAGTTGCATATCCCTCTAGAATGTTCAGTGGCAGCCCTTTCTGATGTTAAGTATGGGTTGAGCACAAGGTGAAATCATCTAAATATAGCGTGTCGTAGCCTCGAGCAATAAACGCTTTGAAATAACACAGTTTAACGCATCTGTATTTGGAAAGAAAACTAACCAAAGACAGCATTGATCGCAAACGGAAATCTCTCAGTTCGAATAAAATATGCAGCTATAATTAGATGTTTCAAATACTCTAAGCTGATAACAGCAGATCAGCTGAACTGGCGAATTATTCTATGTATGCAAAATATGAACGATCACATTACTCCGTGAGATGCAAATCTAAAATTGCAATTTACTTTTCGACTCGTTTTGCATTTCCTCTTTTGCCGTGCTCTCCCTAAATAAGGTCAAGATTCAAGAATGTAAACAATGAATTTTTTCAAAAGAATTTAAAATTTCTATTGAATAGAAATGATGTGCATTTTTTCCAAAGTAGGTCTAATGAACCTTGGTGGGGAGGGAGTGGGGAACGTTTTCTGGTTAGCCAAGCCTATGAAGTCTCTTTAAATTATCTATTGTCCTTGCTAGTTTAAAAAGGCTCAAAAAGCAATTTTTGAAATTGTTCACGTGGCTTTTTTTATCGTTTAAAAGATATTAATGTGTAAAGCATATTTAATTGGTTTGTCGAATAAGTAATCAAATCCTAGTACGTTAGAAGGTCGTTCATAACTCGCAAGAGGGAAAAGAAAATAACTGGATAATAAGGAATTTGTTAACCAATGTAATTTTGAATACCTGTATGAAAAGTGCCTAATGAGTGTACAGCGTGTACTTCGCCGATGTAAGTAAGTTGGTCGCGTTATGGGTAAAAGGCTGATTGTTTACTGGTGAAGTTTCGGATCGAGCATAACTTAGCTCTGGTCGCGACGACAGACAGCTGATCCAATTATTGGCTTAGGTAATCAGTTAGCACTAGACGGTATTTATGATATCACTTAACTAAGCTTCCCGTGTTCGGATAAAAATAGAGTGCGTAAACTCTATTTTATGTATGCAATTAAATTTCCGCTCTGTGTAAAGTTTCACTCGGCTTTTAGTCTGCAAAGATGCCAGAGCTTGTGTGTAGAAGCGTTTTTCTATCAGAGTGCAGTGCGTGTATGCAATATGAAAGAGGCTCACGCGTGCACGGTCGCAATACTGCGGCCTGTTAGTCTCACTGATCCCCCTTGAAATGAGCCTTCCAGAATATTAAAAAAAAATTGTACGCACACTTCCTATATACTTCGTAGACTACCCTGACCTGAAATGACCCCGGTTGAGTCATTGAAAACATAGTTATGCCAAAATTTAGCCAAAGTCAATTACTAGGGCGAGTAATTGCGTAATCGCACGGACGTTTGCAGTTATTGTGGTCAGATAATATATACTGAAATATCTTAATCCCAGAGAATTGCGTTATTGCATTGACCTTCACAGCTATTGAGGTCGCCGTTTCAGTGTTTTCTTTCATCCACATTCTAAAACAAACGGAAATCGAGTCATAAACTGCGAAGGAAGTGACTGATTAGTAATACAATCCGACTCAAGGAATTTGACCTCTCAGGCTACTTATTGTTTTTTTGTTTTTTTTGTTTTTTTTTTCAGAAAAAAAAACTTATAGAGGAAATGAAACCAAAGAAATCACGCGTTAGAACCCATCAAATATTTGCGCTCGCGCACGCTTGGTCTAAACACATCACGAGTTCGAATACGCCCCAGCTATGCAAGCCCGCAAGTGATATTCTCAAATTTCAAACTTTACGTCTACTTCTTCAATTCCGGTACGGTCAATTATCCGTGCATATTTTCGCGCATATGGAGGCTATAGATATCACTTATTGTCGTTATTTACCTATTTATTTTTTTCTTTTTTGGAGAAAACATCTTAGCATATTTTTTGAAAGGATACGTAACGTGTAGTGGCTTATATTAATTAATACACGGATTTTGTATTGGTCGTCACTGGGATATGAGGAGCTTCTATCAGCGCTCTGTTTACAACCTCTGTTATGAAAAGTAGATGCGGGAATAAACTACGCTTCTCCTACCAGTTGGATTTTTAAATTTTCGTCTGATCGTCCATACCTTGGTATTTACTGTGGTCAGATAAACCTTCTATGTTTTGTCAATTGACTTTTTTTCTAACTGTGGCTGCATTGGTGAAGTATTCCATTCGATGTATTTACCCATATAACGAAGACCTCATTAATTGTTGGAAAGTTAGTAAAAGAACCTGGTTTACATTCTTTTTTAATGATGCACAAATTGATGTCAATTTTCTGCTTCCATGTCAAGTCGATTAATTTATAAATGTATACGCAACAAAAGGCATTACACATGATTACGCAGTCGAAGAACTCTTGGTGAATTTTGTCTAGTGTGAAGGCAAAAACAATCTCTCTCAGCGTCAAAAAGCTTGAAAATCTTGCGACTATATTAAACATTATAATTGAAAATGGAGGAGGAAACAAGGTTTAGACACATTCATTTAAATACACGTATATTCGTTAACATTAGCAAAATGTGGGTTCCCAGTTTTGAGGCTATCGTTCAGCGCTAAAAAAGATAGCGAAAGCTTAGTTTCGAACGGCTGAAGACTGAGAAACGAAGGTTCACATATCAGGAATTTTTTCAAGCAAAGAATGCTTTTTTCCTGTAGAAAACACATAATTGCAACTGATTTGCATGTCAACCCTTTAGCCCGCAAAGGCAATAAGCACACAAGTTTCCCTCACAGTGTCAATACCTTTTCGCGTTATTACCTAGCAGAGAGGTGATAAGAGCAGACTAACGAATTCAGGCAAACACGATATATTATAGTGCTTTTCTTTCAAGAAAAAAAACTTTCAAGAAAACAGGCTATTCATTGGCATTTTCCTGGTGCAGGATAACATGCGATGAACTTCGTATTTTTCTTGAGTTTACTGAGGGTGAACAGTGAATCTGCCATTCGTTCTTAGATATCAGAAAAAAATTAGTGTAATGTTGAATTTTTCAGTCGTGGAAGCAATCAGCAAGAGAGTGTCGTCTCAATCGAAAAACAACTTCTCTTTAACGAAAAGAGTCCCATTTATTGAGAGAGCTGTACTAAGGTCACGATGAGTTTGACTCCTTTCAATGTAACAAGAAACTCACTTTGATAGATTATTTTTGTCATTTTATCGTTATCTTTATCAATGTAGTTTTTCAAGCAGTCTTTCGGCACTCGACAGTCTTCTGTTGATGTTGTATTTAGTATTTAGTATTTAGTATGTAGTAAGTAGTCTTTCACCAAGTGGTAATGTTTAAAATTCGGGGCTACTTCTCTCCCGTAAGAGGAATTCCCCCCCCCCTCCCCCAGTTCGGGACAGGGGTAGGTAGAAATGACATGATGGGTACAATAGGTAGTAATGTTTTTGTTTTTCCATTGATTAATGGCTCAGGGGATATCATAGTCATGAATGTGTTTTCAGGTTGCGTAGTTTCCTTACCAGTTTGAATAAGCTCAAAAGGCCATTTCATACTCGACCTTTTTTAGGCTATATCTATGGTATGATAATGAATAAATTATTTATAGAATTATAATTGATCAAATATTTATTGAAATCCGAGTATGTTAGGACCTCTTGAGAAAATCTCGCAAAAAAAAAAACGCAAAATAACAGAACGAAAGAATAAGGAAGTTGTTGACTTGTGGTAATTTGCATCAAAATCAGTATGAAGTGTGTTTAATGAGTTTACAGAGTAGTCTTTCTAGATGTACGTGATTCGGTCGAGTAATGGAAAAAGGCCGATTGTTTACTAATGAAGTATTTGATCAAAACAGAGCTTTGCTTAGGACGCGACGACAGACAAGCTGATTCAATTACTGGCTTAGGTGATCATTTGGCTTGGAACTGTATTTTATCATCACTTCAAGCAATCTTCTAATGTTCGAATAAGATTAAAGTGTGAAAAATCGATTTGTTTCTCAAATTGAATTTCCGCTCTGTTTTAGGTTTCACCGTTCCTTCATTCTTCAGAGATGGAAGAGTTCGATCAGACCATGTGTATACAAAAGCATTTTAAACTGCGTGCAGTGCATATACGTCGGAAGTTCGGAAGTCAGGAACTCACGTGCACATGGTCGTGTTACCGCCTGTTAGTTCCACTGCTCCCGCGTGAAGTGAGCCCTTACCACACTCTCTCTCTAGTCTAGCCTGATCTAAAATGACTCTAAGTGAGTCATCAGGAAGCGTATGGAATTCCAGCATTTAGCCAAAGTCATTAATAATGCCGAGTAATTGCGCAATCGCATTTTCCTTCTGACAGCTATTGTGGTCAGAAAATGTACTGAAGTATACTAATGCTGAGGAACTGCGCAGTTGCCTTGACCTTCCCAGCTATTGTGGTCAGAATATATGCATTAGAAAAACCTATTCTTTCATCTATTTTCGTTCATCAACCCAAGAAAAAATGAGCGGTGAATTAAGAAGGAGGTTACTGAGATTTAAGTGATTGATTTATGGCGCAATCCTCCTCTGGGATTTTGGGTTCTCTAGCAACTTGTTTATCAAAAAAAAGAAAAGAAAAGAAAAGAATCATTGACGTTCTTCTCAAATCTTTGGAGAAAAACAACAGAAAATTTCTTAAAAGTATACGCAAAGTTGTTGTTACTTTATCAATTCACGACTTTTGCCCTTTCATTTTATTAAGAATGGGTGAAGATGTAGCGCGCAGTTGGATTTTTTTATTCTCTAGCTTTCAAACATCACGCGATTATCACGCAACTATTTCATTTTGTACACCCAGTTTACACCTGTCAAATTATTTCTCAGCGTGGCTTGATGACCCGAACATAACCTTTCTTTTTTCGTGTGCCTATTTTATTGTTTTTTTTTCAAATTTACACCTAAAGTAGGAGAGTGTCTTCAAGAGAAACTAGCATTATACGCTCCTGATCACTTGAATGAACGAACAACTTTATTTAACTACGATAAAATATTCAGCATAGCTGGTAGGGTCTTGCATTTAACTAATAATAACCATAAATGGCTACAAAAAAAATATTAAAATGTTAAAATATATACAATTCCTAAAATGTTTCTCCACTTGATTTGATAATTTAATTAAGTTAGCTGATCTTCCAAACCTTGTTATTGACTGTGGTCTTAAAGACCTGATATATTTGTTCCCTCCATGAATAGGTTTGGTGTCAGCTGATCGTCCAAATCTTGTTATTGACTGTGGTGTTATAAACCTGATATATTTGTTCCCTCCATGAATAGGTTTGGTGCCAGCAGATTGTCCAAATCTTCTTATTGACTGTGGTCTTATAGACCTGATATATTTGTTCCCTCCATGCGTAGGTTTGGTGCCAGCTGATAGTCCAAATCTGTTTATTGCATGTGGTCTTATAGACCTGATATATTTGTTGCCTCCATGACTAGGTTTGGTGTCAGCTGATCCTCCAAATCTCGTTATTGACTGTGGTATTATAGACCTGATATATTTGTTCCCTCCATGAATAGGTTTGGTGCCAGCTGATCGTCCAAATCTTCTTATTGACTGTGGTCTTATAGACCTGATACATTTGTTTTATCTATGTGTAGGTTTGGTGCCTGCTGATAGTCCAAATCCTTTTATTGATTTTTGTTTTATAGACCTGGTATATTTGTTCCCTCCATGAATAGGTTTGGTGTCAGCAGATTGTCCAAATCGTCTTATTGACTGTGGTCTTATAGACCTGATATATTTGTTCTCTCCATGAATAGTTTTGGTGCCAGCTGATGGTCCAAATCTTTTTTTTGACTGTGATCTAATAGACCCTCCATCTCTTGTCCCTTGACTGATAGGATTTTTATCTGCGGACCTTCCAAATCTTGTTATTGACTGTGGTCTTATAGACCTGATATATTTGCTCCCTCCATAAATAGGTTTGGTGTCAGCTGATCGTCCAAATCTTGTTATTGACCGTGGTGTTATAGACCTGATATATTTGTTCCCTCCATGAATAGGTTTGGTGTCAGCAGATTGTCCAAATCTTGTTATTGACTGTGGTCTTATAGACCTGATATATTTGTTCCCTCCATGAATAGGTTTGGTGTCAGCAGATTGTCCAAATCTTGTTATTGACTGTGGTCTTATAGACCTGATATATTTGTTCCCTCTATGCGTAGGTTTGGTGCCAGCTGATAGTCCAAATCTTTTTATTGATTTTTGTCTTTTAAACCTGATATATTTGTTCCCTCCATGACTAGGTTTGGTGTCAGCTGATCCTTCAAATCTCGTTATTGACTGTGGTATTATAGACCTGATATATTTGTTCCCTCGATGAATAGGTTTGGTGCCAGCTGGTCGTCCAAATCTTCTTATTGACTGTGGTCTTATAGACCTGATATATTTGTTCCATCTATGTATAAGTTTGGTGCCAGCTGATAGTCCAAATCTTCTTATTGATTTTTGTTTTATAGACCTGATATATTTGTTCCCTCCATGAATAGGTTTGGTGTCAGCTTATCGTCCAAATCTCGTTATTGACTGTGGTATTATAGACCTGATATATTTGTTCCCTCCATGAATAGGTTTGGTGCCAGCTGGTCGTCCAAATCTTCTTATTGACTGTGGTCTTATTGACCTGATATATTTGTTCCATCTATGTGTAGGTTTGGTGCCAGCAGATAGTCCAAATCTTCTTATTGATTTTTGTTTTATAGACCTGATATATTTGTTCCCTCCATGAATAAGTTTGGTGTCAGCTGATCGTCCAAATCTCGTTATTGACTGTGGTCTTATAGACCTGATATATTTGTTCCATCCATGAATAGGTTTGGTGCCAGCGGATCGTCCAAATCTTGTTATTGACTGTGGTCCTATAGACCTGATATATTTGTTCCCTCCATGAATAGTTTTGGTGCCAGCTGATGGTCCAAATCTTTTTTTTGACTGTGATCTAATAGACCCTCCATCTCTTGTCCTTTGACTGATAGGATTTTTATTTGCGGACCTTCCAAATCTTGTTATTGACTGTGGTCTTATAGACCTGATATGTTTGTCCCCTCCATAAATAGGTTTGGTGTCAGCTGATCGTCCAAATCTCGTTATTGACTGTGGTGTTATAGACCTGATATATTTGTTCCCTCCATGAATAGGTTTGGTGTCAGCTGATCGTCCAAATCTCGTTATTGACTGTGGTGTGATAGACCTGATATATTTGTCCCCTCCATGAATAGGTTTGGTGTCAGTTGATCGTCCAAATCTCGTTATTGACTGTGGTCTTATAGACCTGATATATTTGTTAACTCCATAAATAGGTTTGGTGTCAGCTGATCGTCCAAATCTCGTTATTGACTGTGGTCTTATAGACCTGATATATTTGTTCCCTCCATGGATAGGTTTGGTGTCAGCTGATCGTCCAAATCTCGTTACTGACTGTGGTGTTATAGACCTGATATATTTGTTCCCTCCATGAATAGGTTTAGTATCAGCTGATCGTCCAAATCTCGTTATTGACTGTGGTCTTATAGACCTGATATATTTGTTCAATCCATAAATAGTTTTGGTGTCAGCTGATAGTCCAAATCGTCTTATTGACTGTGGTCTTATAGACCTGATATATTTGTTCCCTCCATGAATAGGTTTGGTGCCAGCGGATCGTCCAAATCTTGTTATTGACTGTGGTCTTATAGACCTGATATATTTGTTCCCTCCATGAATAGGTTTGGTGCCAGCTGGTCGTCCAAATCTTGTTATTGAGTGTGACCTTATAGACCTGATATATTTGTTCCATCTATGTGTAGGTTTGGTGCCAGCTGATAGTCCAAATCTTCTTATTGATTTTTGTTTTATAGACCTGATATATTTGTTCCCTTCATGACTAGGTTTGGTGTCAGCTGATCGTCCAAATCTCGTTATTGACTGTGGTCTTATAGACCTGATATATTTGTTCCATCCATGAATAGTTTTGGTGCCAACTGATAGTCCAAATCTTGGTATTGACTGTGGTCCTATAGACCTGATATATTTGTTCCCTCCACGAATAGGTTTGGTGCCAGCGGATCGTCCAAATCTTGTTATTGACTGTGGGCCTATAGACCTGATATATTTGTTCCCTCCATGAATAGTTTTGGTGCCAGCTGATGGTCCAAATCTTTTTTTTGACTGTGATCTAATAGACCCTCCATCTCTTGTCCTTTGACTGATAGGATTTTTATCTGCTGACCTTCCAAATCTTGTTATTGACTGTGGTCTTATAGACCTGATATATTTGTTCCCTCCATGAATAGGTTTGGTGTCAGCTGATCGTCCAAATCTCGTTATTGACTGTGGTGTGATAGACCTGATATATTTGTTCCCTCCATGAATAGGTTTGGTGTCAGCTGATCGTCCAAATCTCGTTATTGACCGTGGTCTTATAGACCTGATATATTTGTTAACTCCATAAATAGGTTTGGTGTTAGCTGATCGTCCAAATCTCGTTATTGACTGTGGTCTTATAGACGTGATATATTTGTTCACTCCATAAATAGGTTTGGTGTCAGCTGATCGTCCAAATCTCGTTATTGACTGTGGTCTTATAGACCTGATATATTTGTTAACTTTATAAATAGGTTTGGTGTCAGCTGATCGTCCAAATATCGTTATTGACTGTGGTCTTATAGACCTGATATATTTGTTCCCTCCATGACTAGGTTTGGTGTCAGCTGATCGTCCAAATCTTGTTATTGACTGTGGTATTATAGACCTGCTATATTTGTTCCCTCCATGAATAGGTTTGGTGCCAGCAGATTGTCCAAAACGTCTTATTGACTGTGGTCTTATAGACCTGATATATTTGTTCCCTCCATGAATAGGTTTGGTGCCAGCGGATCGTCCAAATCTTGTTATTGACTGTGGTCTTATAGACCTGATATATTTGTTCCCTCCATGAATAGCTTTGGTGCCAGCAGATTGTCCAAATCTTCTTATTGATTTTTGTTTTATAGACCTGATATATTTGTTCCCTCCATGATTAGGCTTGGTGCCAGCTGATCGTCGAAAACTCGTTATTGACTGTGGTGTTATAGACCTCATATATTTCTTCCATCCATGAATAGGTTTGGTGCCAACTAATAGTCCAAATCTTGTTATTGACTGTGGTCCTATAGACCTGATATATTTGTTGCCTCCATGAATAGGTTTGGTGTCAGCAGATTGTCCAAATCTTCTTATTGACTGTGGTCTTATAGACCTGATATATTTGTTCCCTCCATGAATAGGTTTGGTGCCAGCTGATCGTCCAAATCTTGTTATTGACTGTGGTCTTATAGACCTGATATATTTGTTCCATCTATGTTTAGGTTTGGTGCCAGCTGATAGTCCAGATCTTTGTATTGATTTGTGTTTTATAGACCTGATATATTTGTTCCCTCCATGATTAGGCTTGGTGTCAGCTGATCGTCCAAATCTCGTCATTGACTGTGGTGTTATAGACCTCATATATTTGTTCCATCCATGAAAAGGTTTGGTGCCAACTAATAGTCCAAATCTTGTTATTGACTGTGGTCCTATAGACCTGATATATTTGTTCCCTCCATGAATAGGTTTGGTGCCAGTGGATCGTCCAGATCTTGTTATTGACTGTGGTCTTATAGACCTGATATATTTGTTCCCTCCATGAATAGTTTTGGTGCCAGCTGATGGTCCAAATCTTTTTTTTGACTGTGATCTAATAGACCCTCCATCTCTTGTCCTTTTACTGATAGGATTTGTATCTGCGGACTTTCCAAATCTTGTTATTGACTGTGGTCTTATAGACCTGATATATTTGTTTCCTCCATAAATATGTTTGGTGTCAGCTGATCGTCCCAATCTTGTTATTGACTGTGGTGTTATAGACCTGATATATTTGTTCCCTCCATGAATAGGTTTGGTGTCAGCTGATCGTCCAAATCTCGTTATTGACTGTGGTCTTATAGACCTGATATATTTGTTCCCTCCATGAATAGGTTTGGTGTCAGCTGATCGTCCAAATCTCGTCATTGACTGTGGTGCTATAGACCTGATATATTTGTTCACTCCGTAAACAGCTTTGGTGTCAGCTGATAGTCCAAATCTCGTTATTGACTGTGGTCTTATAGACCTGATATATTTGTTCCCTCCATGAATAGGTTTGGTGTCAGCTGATCGTCCAAATCTAGTTATTGACTGTAGTCTTATAGACCTGATATATTTGTTCCCTCCAGGAATAGGTTTGGTGCCAGCTGATCGTCCAAATCTTCTTATTGACTGTGGTCTTGTAGACCTGATATATTTGTTCCCTCCATGAATAGGTTTAGTGCCAGTTGATAGTCCAAATCTTTTTGTTGACTGTGATCTGAAAGACCCTCCATCTCTTGTCCTTTGACTCATAGGATTTTTATATGCGGACCTTGCAAGTCTTGTTATTGACTGTGGTCTTATAGACCTGATATATTTGTTCCCTCCATAAATAGGTTTGGTGTCAGCTGATCGTCCAAATCTCGTTATTGACTGTGGTGTTATAGACCTGATATATTTGTTCCCTCCATGAATAGGTTTGGTGTCAGCTGATCGTCCAAATCTCGTTATTGACTGTGGTCTTATAGACCTGATATATTTGTTGCCTCCATGAATAGGTTTGGTGTCAGCTGATCGTCCAAATCTCGTTATTGACTGTGGTCTCATAGACGTGATATATTTGTTCCCTACATGCCTAGGTTTAGTGCCAACTGATCGTCCAAATCTTGTTATTGACTGTGGTCTTATAGACCTGATATATTTGTTCCATATATTAGTAGGTTTGGTGCCAGCTGATAGTCCAAATCTTTTTATTGATTTTTGTGTTATATACCTGATATATTTGTTCCCTCCATGAAAAGGTTTGGTGTCAGCTGATCGTCCAAATCTCGTTATTGACTGCGGTCTTATAGACCTGATATATTTGTTCCCTCCATGAATAGGTTTGGTGTCAGCTGATCGTCCAAATTTCGTTATTGACTGTGGTCTTATAGACCTGATATATTTGTTCACTCCATAAATAGCTTTGGTGTCAGCTGATCGTCCAAATCTCGTTATTGACTGGGGTGTTATAGACCTGATATATTTGTTTCCTCCATGAATAGGTTTGGTGCCAGCTGATCGTCCTACTCTCCTGTTTGACTGTGGTCTTATAGACCTGATATATTTGTTCCCTCCATGAATAAATTTAGTGCCAGTCGATAGTCCAAATCTTTTTGTTGACTCTGATCTTATAGACCCTCCATCTCTTGTCCTTTGACTGATAGGATTTTTATCTGCGGACCTTCCAAATCTTGTTATTGACTGTGGTCTTATAGACCTGATATATTTGTTCCCTCCATAAATAGGTTTGGTGTCAGCTGATCGTCCAAATCTTGTTATGGACTGTGGTGCTATAGACCTGATATATTTGTTCCCTCCATGAATAGGTTTGGTGTCAGCTGATCGTCCAAATCTCGTTATTGACTGTGGTGTTATAGACCTGATATATTTGTTCACTCCATAAATAGCTTTGGTGTCAGCTGATAGTCCAAATCTCGTTATTGACTGTGGTCTTATAGACCTGATATATTTGTTCTCTCCATGAATAGGTTTGGTGTCAGCTGATCGTCCAAATCTCGTCGTTGAGTGTGGTCTTATAGACCTGATATATTTGTTGCCTCCATGAATAGGTTTGGTGTCAGCAGATTGTCCAAATCTTCTTATTGACTGTGGTCTTATAGACCTGATATATTTGTTCCCTCCATGAATAGGTTTGGTGCCAGGTGATCGTCCAAATCTTGTTATTGACTGTGGTCTTATAGACCTGATATATTTGTTCCATCTATGTTTAGGTTTGGTGCCAGCTGATAGTCCAGATCTTTGTATTGATTTGTGTTTTATAGACCTGATATATTTGTTCCCTCCATGATTAGGCTTGGTGTCAGCTGATCGTCCAAATCTCGTCATTGACTGTGGTGTTATAGACCTCATATATTTGTTCCATCCATGAATAGGTTTGGTGCCAACTAATAGTCCAAATCTCGTTATTGACTGTGGTCCTATAGACCTGATATATTTGTTCTCTCCATGAATAGGTTTGGTGTCAGCTGATCGTCCAAATCTCGTCGTTGAGTGTGGTCTTATAGACCTGATATATTTGTTCCCTCCATGAATAGGTTTAGTGCCAGTTGATAGTCCAAATCTTTTTGTTGACTGCGATCTGATAAACCCTCCATCTCTTGTCCTTTGACTGATAGGATTTTTATCTGCAGACCTTCCAAATCTTGATATTGACTGTGGTCTTATAGACCTGATATATTTGTTCCCTCCATAAATAGGTTTGGTGTCAGCTGATCGTCCAAATCTTGTCGTTGACTGTGGTGTTATAGACCTGATATATTTGTTCTCTCCATGAATAGGTTTGGTGCCAGCAGATTGTCCAAATCTTGTTATTGACTGTGGTGCTATAGACCTGATATATTTGTTCACTCCATAAATAGCTTTGGTGTCAGCTGATAGTCCAAATTTCGTTATTGACTTTGGTCTTATAAACCTGATATATTTGTTCCCTCCATGAATAGGTTTGGTGTCAGCTGATCGTCCAAATCTCGTCATTGACTGTGGTGTTATAGACCATATATATTTGTTCACTCCATAAATAGCTTTGGTGTCAGCTGATAGTCCAAATCTTGTTATTGACTGTGGTCTTGTAGACCTGATATATTTGTTCCATATATTAGTAGGTTTGGTTCCAGCAGATAGTCCAAACCTTTTTATTGATTTTTGTCTTATAGACCTGATATATTTGTTCCCTCCATGAATAGGTTTGGTGTCAGCTGATCGTCCAAATCTCGTTATTGACTGCGGTCTTATAGACCTGATATATTTGTTCCCTCCATGAATAGGTTTGGTGTCAGCTGATCGTCCAAATCTCGTTATTGACTGCGGTCTTATAGACCTGATATATTTGTTCCCTCCATGAATAGGTTTAGTGCCAGTTGATAGTCCAAATCTTTTTGTTGACTGTGATCTGATAAACCCTCCATCTCTTGTCCTTTGACTGATAGGATTTTTATCTGCAGACCTTCCAAATCTTGTTACTGACTGTGGTCTTATAGACCTGATATATTTGTTCCCTCCATAAATAGGTTTGGTGTCAGCTAATCGTCCAAATCTTTTTGTTGACTGTGGTGTTATAGAACTGATATATTTGTTCCCTCCATGCGTAGGTTTGGTGCCAACTGATCGTCCAAATCTTGTTATTGACTGTGGTCTTATAGACCTGATATATTTGTTCCATATATGAGTAGGTTTGGTGCCAGCTGATAGTCCAAATCTTTTTATTGACTTTTGTCTCATAGACCTGATATATTTGTTCCCTCCATGAATAGGTTTGGTGTCAGCTGATCCTCCAAATCTCGTTATTGACTGCGGTCTTATAGACCTGATATATTTGTTCCCTCCATGAATAGGTTTGTTGCCAGCTAATAGTCCAAATTCCGTTATTGACTGTGGTCTTATTGACCTGATATATTTGTTCTCTCCATAGATAGGTTTGGTGCTAGCGGATCGTCCAAATCTTGTCATTGACTGTGGTCTTATAGACCTGGTATATTTGTTCCCTTCATGAATAGTTTTGGTGCCAGCTGATAGTCCAAATCTTTCTGTTGACTTTGATCTGATAGACCCTCCATCTCTTGTCCATTGACTGGTAGGATTTTTATCTGCAGACTTTCCAAATCTTGTTATTGACTGTTGTCTTATGGACCTGATATATTTGTTCCCTCCATAAATAGGTTTGGTGCCGGCTGATCGTCCAAATCTTGCTATTGACTGTGGACTTATAGACCTGTTATATTTGTTCCCTCCATGAATAGGTTTGGTGCCAGCTGATCGTCCAAATCTCGTTATTGACTGTGGTCTTATAGACCTGATATATTTGGTTTCTCCATGAATAATTTTGGTGCCAGCTGATAGTCCAAATCTTTTTGTTGATTGTGATCTGAAAGACCCTCCATCTCTTGTCCATTGACTGATAGGATTTTTATCTGCGGACCTTCCAAATCTTGTTATTGACTGAGGTATTATTGACCTGGTATAACTGTCACCTCCATGAATAGGTTTGGTGTCAGCTGATCGTCCAAATTTTGTTACTGACTGTGGTCTTATAGACCTTCCATGTCTTTTCCATTGACTGATAGGATTTTTATCTGCGAACCCCCCAAATCTTGCTATCGACTGTGGTATTATTGAACTGATATAATTGTTACCTCCACGAATTGGTTTGGTGTCAGCTGATCGTCCAAATCTTGTTACTGACTGTGGTCTTAAAGACTTCCCATGTCTTGTCCATGGAGTTGTGGGGGGATTGCTATCTGTTGATCGTCCACATCTAGTCATTGACTGTGGCTGGAGAGAACGTTTACTCTCTTGAGGTATTCCATGTGATATCTTCGGCTCGTCCTTTTTCAGTCCATGTATCGTTAGTGATAATTTCCACAAAAGTATTAGTTGGTAAATAGGCCCAACAACTATTTTCATAGTGGTTTTTCGGATTAAGCAAAAATTCTTGGAAGGATTTATGTGGTCGCAAGCCTCTTGAGCTGTACTTTATAAGAATGGTTTGAGTAGCTGATTTATGATGATTTGTTTTACCCAAATGACGAGGGTCAGACTAATTGTAGGACTATTAGAGAGCCTTATTTATATCTTTCATAGAAAACTCTACAACTGTGAAAAGAGATGACCAGGTTGGAACTGTCAGTGCAAAGGAACAACCATGAGCATCCATCTGTGCAACGAAAACATCACAAATGATAAAAGAATTCACCATGGTTGGCACAGCTTCGTAAAAGAGCAAAATTTCGGTTCTCAGTTTGCAGCCTTTTGTTTAGTTTTTAAAAGCTTGAGAACGTAAGCCGAAAGTTTGGTTATTATCAGGGATAAAATCGTGAAAAGGGCAATACACTAACGACGGAGAACTATTAATAAACATTAGTAAGCGTGAAGGCGAGAACGATCCCTATACTAAAGATTGAACATCTGCGCGACGAAAACATCGCAGATGAAAATAGATAAGCAAATACGATAAAAAACGGATTCCTTTGGTTCACCAGGTTTTTAGAGGGCGAAATTTCGGTTCCTAGTTTGCAGCCTCTTCATAGGTATTTAAAAGCTCAAGCATATAAGCCGAAAGATTCTTTAAAAACGAATACTGTTTCAACCAAATGACTCCTTTTTCATGTAAATATCAAACTTTCTAGCTAATGCACATATTTACATGTAAACTGCAGAAGTGATAAGTTTCCAATTTCTCAACACAATATTATTAACGAGTCCTGAGATAATGACAACCTAAATACGTGTCAAAAAGAAGGTGCTGTCTTATTCGAAAAGTACTTTTCTCAAATCACCATGGTTCTATTCATGCAAAGCCTTGTGTTTGAGTCTCATATAACTCATCAGTTTATTTATCATTATTATTTCTGTCTCCATAAAGGCAGTCTTCTGAGTCCGAAAGGCTTCTCTCGATGTTGGAGGTCTCTTCCGGAAAGGCTGAGAGGCCTTCCCAAGGAAAAAGGAATGATATCGGAGGTGAATCTTGATGACTGCTTCTCTTTCATGTTCAGTGCGTTTTTTTATCCAGATTTATTTAACTAAAGTATTAGCTGAGTAATAGCCACAAGGACTCTTTTGATCGGGTCTTTTTTTTTTTGTTTTAGGCAAACTTCAAGAATTTTCTTTGAGTCTCTTAGATCAGTTTTCGATTTTGTCCTTGTTGGCGGTTACAAGACACAAGAAAACATGCTAATAGAATTTGGTAAGAGGGGCAAACACAGTACAGTTACATATTTAAACAAATAAAAGGATATATTTTGGTGAACAAAGTCTCTTAAAGAGCGAAATTTCGGTTGTCAGCTTAAAGCCTATCCTTTACTTTTCAAAAAAAGCGGGTGATAAGGACAGCCCTCTATACGTCAACAAGAGCTAAGGATTTGTCTCAATAGAAGACAACTTTTCTCAAATCAGCATGGTCTTATACATGCAAAGCCTTGTGTTTGAGAAAAAAACTACGATCCGTTTGAGAGGGGCAGGAACAATGAAAGAGCTGATTTACTCATCAGTTTTTTCATGATCGTAGTTTTTGTCTCCCTGATGGCAGTCTTCTAGATCTGAATGGGTTTTCTTGATGTTGGAGATCTCTTTGGGGAAGGCTGAGAGGCCTTCCCATGGAAGAGGGAGTGATGTCTGTTGTGAATCTTAATGACTGCTTCTCTTTCTCTTTCAGTGCTTTTTCATTTTAAAAATATATTCAACTGAAGTATTAGCTGAATACTGAATAAGCACAAGAATCCTGTTCGTTGGGTGGTTTATTTTTTTGTTTTGCCAAGCTTCAGGAATTTTCTTTGGATAGCTTTGTTCTTTTGCGATACTGATCAAAGTTGTGGATTATATTAATATTTTCCTTCACGTTTCCCCCAACAGGCGAAAACCTTACTGTCGGTCGTGAAGTAGGTGACATTGTTTCGATATAATTACACGCCCCAGGTGTAAGTTAGTAATAACAGACAGCAAACGTGGAGATAAAGCTGTAGTGTTCAAAATAGATTAAATGAGGCTAAATAACGAAGACTTAAAATAGACTTTTTACATTTTTAACATCTGTATATTCGCAATTGAAAATTCTTATATTGATAATTGCGCAATATAAGTCTATAAAACATTTAAGCTGCGGGTACTGCAAGAGATTACAATCAGCTTATAACCTCTTGCAGTTTAAACATGTAAACTAACCTGAAGGTAAAGCGTAGGAGGCACAGTAAAATAGCGTAATCAAGCTATCTATTTATGATCAGACATTGTTACTAGGTACAAGAGAATATAAACTGCCTCTTTTAGGTATTATTTTATTATACTGTTTGTGAGAGAAGCCTTTTTCAGCGTCGTCCAAATCTTGTTATTGACCGTGGACTCAAAGTTCTGCTGAATCTTGCCCTTGGCGTGATGAAATAGTTTTCAGCTGATGGTCTAAATCTTAGTATTGATTATGGCTTCAGAGACCTTCCATAACTTATGGGTATAGATTGGTAGGATTGCTAGAAGGTGATGGTCCTAATGTTATTATTGCTAATAGATCTGGCATCTCTTCGCCTAACTTCGAGCCAACTTTCGGTACTCGATTTACAGCCTCTCTCTTTTAGTTTTCAAAAGTGTAAGAATATAACTCGAAAGTATAGTAGTTAGAAGACTATTTTAACCAAATAATATCTTTTTTTCGAGTAATATCAAAACTTTACAGCTGATGCCCATGGTTATCCTTAGCCTCCAGAGGCGATGAGCTCACAGCTTCATAACACAATATGATTGTCGCATCGAGTCCTTGTCTTGCAAAGCGGAGATGAGGTCAGCCTTTCACACGTCAAAAAGAGGGTGTGTCACAATCACAAACAATTTTTCTAAAGCCAGCATGGTACTATTCTTGCAAAGTCTTGTGTTTGAGGAAGAAGTACGACCCGTTGGAAATGAAAAGGAAGATTAAAAGAGGTAATTTTCATATTTTTTCATCGGTTTTTCTATGCCCAAAATTGTTGTCGTGAATGGCAGTGTTTTGGCTCTGAAAGGCTTTTCTTGATGTTGGAGGTCCCATTCGGATAGGCAATGAGTTGGACGGGGGGGGCTCCGGCCGTATCAAATTTTTAGGCATCTTAAATTTTTTGGGCAGCAAGAGAGATCAGTTTGGGAAAAGTAAGTTTTTGCAAAAGTTGCTTTTAGAAAAGTAGCCCTAAGAAGGCCATCAGATGGCAGTGGAAGGACATTATTTGAAGCAACCGGCCTCTTATATAGAATACTTAAGGCCCACTACTTGTGTTAAACCACGGTTTGGGTTAGATCTTCTGTAAATAATCGGTCCTCAGTGCTGCTCAGGATTACTTTCTACACACACAGTACAAAGATAACTCCATGGTTCATTCTGTGTCATAGTATCCTATAGGGCAAAGTTGAGCACATGTCCGTGACAGTGGACGTAGATACCGAGCAGAAAGCACCCTTCCACTCTTGAAGAGAGTCCTTATGTACAACGTTTCAATCAGCTGCCCCATCGAATGCTTTAACAACCCTGTTCTTGTGGTCAAAAGTGATTTCAATGGTAGCAAACTTCACCAGTGTATACAGTGCCTTTCCTTCGTTTGATTCCATGGAGTAGAAATCAATGAATGCTTATTAGAAAATAGAATAAAAAAATTGAAAACTTCGTAAAAACTGACTTAGCCCAAATTTCTCCCCCTGCCCAAAATTTGGGAGGCTGCAGCCCCCCAGCCCCCCCCCCGTTCATACACCTATGCTAAAATAGACACAAAAACATTGGATCAAGTGATCAAGATCAACTTTATTTAAACATGCTGGTTTCCAGTAGGGGCGTGAACTAAGTGTAAAAGTTAAAAACTACTTAAACTATTGGGTTGAAATAAGCTCGTCAAACGTAGCCTAAGTTTCACAACTACGTGTTTCATTCGACAAGGAATAGCAGATCTTAGCACCATTCTACGTACTCTCCAGCCAAGATGACCTGAAGCTTTTTCAGACTATCCAGCCTACTAACTATTGATTTATCATATCACTTGTGAGAGAAGGATTTTTTAGCCAGCAATCGTGATCGAACGATCAGTTACAAAAGATTCAAAACCAAGATCGAAGCTGTGAGAAGAAAATGACGGAAAAACAGGTCTGTAGTCGTGATGCCTCCTCTGTTTTTTTTAGCTGTTCCTGTTACAAAGAAAAAATTCCGTTACTTGTCAAAAAAAAAACGAAAATGGCAAACTCATTATTCATTGTCTGACCTAAGATTACAGTTTATGGCAATGGTAAAGTTTGCTCTTATAACTGCAAGAGGGACAATTGTGGGTATTTCATACTTCTTTGATAGTTTTCAATAGAAAAAAAAAACCGTCGACTTGTATGCACACCGAATTTACTGGATAGAACACTCCAACATTGGGGGCTGAGGGATTAGGGGTAGCTATGACCCCCTGGTATTTCTGTGCCCTATTCAAGCATGTTTGTTGGCATGTTTCACGATATTTAGAGAACCAACTTGAGCTGCAACATTTCCCCAGAATTTTACAATCTTGGGTGGCTAAAACAGTACCTCCCCCCCTCCCCCCCCCAAAAAAAAACACAAGAACTTACCTCTTCTTATCTTGAATTTGATTTGATTTGGGAGATTGCAGTCTCGCTCTAGGTAAAAAATGTAAAGGAGACGATTTATCTCGCAAAAAAGGCAACAACACAGGTCCTACTCAAAGGTTTAGGCGGTCAAAATAATGTGCCATTGATGTTGAGGCTTATTCTAGCATCTGGAACAAAAAACTACTAGCGGAATTGCAATTTCTCCCGGGCGAAACCATTCAAATAAGTCTTGACCAACGACCTAGCCTGGTCTCTGGTATGAAGAAAATGCAGCCCAGCGGCTGGGGCATCTCCGGTTGTCCCCCCCCCCCCCCCCACTCCGGTTCAAGCACTCCACCCTGTTACTCGCTGGATTTTTTCTCACTTGCCTCGGTTTAGAGTGCTAACTACTCGACGAATGCCACTGTACAGGGGCGTAGCCAGGATCTTTCAAGGGAGTGTTAGGGTTAGGGTTGGGGAGGGGTCTTACACTATGTCAAACAGAGGGTACTCAACAGGCTGTCTTGTCGACCTCCACGCTGAGTTCTTCTCAATGTGACGAAAAAGGTTTACAAAGTGGGGTCACGAGCAACCCTAGACCCTCCTTCCCTTGTTACGCCCTTGCTGTAACTTGCGGATTAAGCAAATGCAAAACTCATTTGAAAATTTTGAAAACCTGAGCAGGAAAGTGAAGACGATTCTCCGTATATTCCGATGTTGATTGGAGGACAAGTTTCAGAGGAATTGTAACCTGAAATTCGAGGTAAACGCAAATGAACTTTAAGTTCATGTACACGGTTAATGATCATATTAGTGGAGGTATTGGTTTCCCCCAACACATCGGAAATTCAGCACATAAGCCCGTGGCTTGCTCAGAAAAGTATAAGGTTGGAGGGCAGTGGCGGTTGTTTTGCTGATTAGATTTTCTTGGTTTATCACTCTGCAAAACAGGAGGTTTTGTTTTAACAAAGTCATCGGGACAGACATGTTTCTAGAATAATAAACGGTACTCTACGTAAATTGGCTTCTTAAAGTAACATTTTTGTATTTGAAAGGGTTCCTGGCCAAGTTAAAGATCATGAATTTGATCGTCATTAACAGTTACAAGTAACCGATCGGTGAATGTTCCTACCGGCACAAAGGTTTGTAAACTGCAGCTGCATCTCTTCTCCTTCTCCTTAAAAAAGCAAAACATAGCTAAATGCAAAACTATTTCTAGAAAGGCGTTTCGTGGCGAAAAAATTTTGAAGTGAGCGTCATCAACATGAAGATCAGATTCAACTCAAGTCTCCATGCTTGCTCATTATTGATCCAAAATGATATTTCTTTGGAAAAAGCACTCAGAATCAAAGATAAAAATGTATGAAAGCGGTACTCAGCGTTCTAAATAGACTCTCCAAAATTAAGTTAGGGTAAAGATCTTTAATGTGCTACAAAGTGGACACTAGGATGGATGATATACAACGTTCAAGCTCACCTAAATTCATGATGGCGTCTAGTTATCAATGAGATGCACATGCTTCGTTTTGGAAACAAACTGAACGAGGAAGTTTGCCGCGGATTTATCTTTGCAAATCTTTTAAATTCACTTTATCTCTTGGTAAGGTTATGATGAAACATTCTAGTAGCCAATTTGGCAACTAATTTTCAGGATTTGGTGTGCCAAAGTGAAAAATTTAGTCGCATTGGCGTCTTTCACACCCTGTAATGTGAGATTAAAAAGGTTACCTGCCGGTCCAATTTTGAGAGTGTAATTGTCTGGACCCGGAGTATCTGTTATCCTTGATGCATACACAGTCACAGTGCCATACTGTGGTACAACCTGCAGCAAATACCAAAGTCTTGTAACGTGTCGATCAATTTAAAGGTTCCACATTTCCCCACTGGGCAACCCACGGGCATTTGATTTTGTCGTCTGAGCCCTGGTGTCGGTACGGAACCTTGCCTGGGTGGGGTGGGGTGGGGTGGGATGGGGTGGGGGATTTGAATTGGAACTTTCAAGTCTTTCGAGCGGAATACAAGTGGTTTATTTTTTAATATGGAGGTGTTTACAGGTAAACAGTTTACTTTCGCGAGCAGATGGCTCACAACAAAAGTTCTAAAATAATGTCACGGTCACTAAGTTTGCCTTTTCCGAAAAAATTGACGATCAAGTCCATAACTTAGGTGGAGCACTGGAACACAGGTTTAGCCCCAGGGGAGGGGGTGTGGGATTGAACGAACTAATCTTCAAAAGTTTACATCCATGGAGAGTTGCCCGGGGAAGAGGGGAAGGGGGGAAGTTGGTGCTTCGAAATGATCGATGCATACGCTCGACATCTCCTCTAGTAGTAAGAACTCAGGTTTAAAAAAATGGATTATTATGACTCAGCGACGTATTGTCAGAAAACGAAAAACCTAGAAACATACTTACGTCAATAAAAATTTCTTCGACCCCGGAAAAAAAGCTCCGCAGGCAAAGTAAAGAATCGTGCCTTATTTGGAGAAACGAACGCTACGACTTCTGTGGAGTCTTTTGACTCAGTGAAGTTCAAGCCCATGTTAATAGGTGCTGCAAAGAGAAGATATTGATATGTCCACAAAGCAATTCAGGACAGGATAGTTGCTCAGTGTGACGGAAAACCACAGAACATTGGTTAAGTGATACAGAAATGTGACATAAATCCCAAAATGGAGAAATGAAGGAGGATTAGTTGGGTTAGAGAAAATCAACTCGGAGTGGAAATGATCAGCCTTTTAATTACTTTAGTAAATGTTTAAGATTTGTAAACGTGAAAAAGCTCCTTTTGCTCGTTCAGGAGTTACCATGTCAATATTAATTACCGAATATGATCTTCACGCTTACAGAGCAAATTTCAACTTTGTGAGGAGTCTATAGCGGATGATATAAGGACATTTTCAATTGCACTATCAAGTACTCTTCTTCACGCTTGGGTCAAAGATATATTTGAGGCCTGATGATTCGGCAGCATATCTTCACACAAGTCAAATTAGAAACTCCCTGCTTGCAAGAAGGAAAAGCCTAAACTATTTTTTAATTAAATGTCATGTTAAATCCATAATTCTAAGGCTACATACTCTACGAAATTAAATTATCAGGAAGCTGGCAACGGGTTAAGTTAACCCTTTAACATCAATGAACTGATTGTTAATTCTCCCTTCTATCTGCTACACATTTCCCTGTAACGAGAATTTAGTATTGGAACAAGATAACAACCTCTACCTAATAAGTTTGAGAATTCTCGTTACCGGTTAGGTGGATAATGTATGGGTATTATAGGGTAAAGTTACATGTCAATCACAGTATTCGAAACTCACCATTACAAGCCCTTGTTCTCAGCGACGTGACCAACTCAGGAAGTTTGTCGAAGTTTTCAGCAGTGAAAACATGGTGCTTCTCGTCAGTGGCAATCAAACGTAGCTCGAAAAGATCGTAATTTGCGACCCCAACAGAAATCATTGTCAGGTCTGAAATGTTTAAGTTTCAGAGCGAAATTTACTATACACAGACAAGGCATGGGCTACTTCTGAAGCCTATGATTTACCAAAGAAGTTTGTATAACTTTATTTCTACATACAGCCATGCAAGAAAATTTGTGTACAAAACTATGCCATTTAATTGGGCGGAAGGAAGTTGTTTAATCTTAGTCAATGATCATTAATTGGGCGGAAGGAAGTTGTTTAATCTTAGTCAATGATCAACCTTTCCCAATGTTACAATACACACTTAGCTTTAGAAGTGCGAGTTGTTAATTCTGTTGGCCGATAAGAGAGTCAGCCAGCGACCATTTTCAGTCCCTGGGAGTGAAGAAACTTTGTTCTTGCGCATCTTTACTCGTTTTCGTTGCAACACTTGGCATTCTTGAACAAAGCGTTATATCCCCTAGGCCTCAACATAACTGTCTGCCTATTAAGCAGCACAAGTCCTTCTGCTCATAGATTACTGATAAAATCAAATGATAAGTAAACTTCGTTCGGTTCTCAAGGGCGCCAAAAATGTTTTATCTGTTTGCTAAATATAAGTGAACATTACCCTTTATGTCTTTCTTCAAATCCTTCGCCGCGTTCTCCAAGGCGTAACGATTGCCAGATCTGCCGTCTGTGAGTACAATGACGATCTATGTCACACAGAAAAGTTGGCTTAGCTTATAGATTGATATATGATGACTGATGATAGGCCCCTCAATCCTATCTATGCCTCCTCCCCCCCCCCCACCCACTTTCACCACCATTCATAGATTATTTGATCTCTGCAAAGTTGTATGTTGAATAATCCATTCGTGATAGGTACTGAGGTCGTACCTGTACTGTTTCTGTGTCGCTCACTGGATTGTCCAAAGCGGGTCGTAACACATTGTAGTGAACAGTCTCTAGAGCCATTGCAGTCCGCGTGGAGCCGCCTACGGAAGAAAATTTGTTTTTGATTTGAGAGCCCTCTTAGATCTTCGTAAAATTTAGCTTGTTTTAAACTTAATCTGTGGAATGGACAAGAGAATATAATGCCATCAACAGGTTTAATGATGTGATAAGCTATTGCTTTGAAAACAAGGAAATTTTATTTTTGCAATTTAAAATCCCTTTAGATGGTCAGCACATTATGTAATAGATTCATTGGAGTTTCGAGATGCTTTGTGCATGATCTCCGAAACATAGTTCAAATTCTACGGAGTTGATTTACCTAAAGCTCGCAGCCATTCAGACCGAAAAATCTACAACGTTATACTTGTGTAAATCAAAATTCGTCTGGTTGGAAACAAAAATGTTCAAGGGTGAAGAACAATCTTGATATGCTAATTGCAACCGAACAATTCGCTATTGGGGATTGCTCAACTCTTTGGTAAGTTACAGGCACATAGATATAGCTAAATTAAGGGTCAAGAAGACGTAGCGTTGCTGGGTAACCTCTTTCTATGGTGCTGCGTCTGTATGGGGTATTACAATATAATTTGGTTCAACAAACTGAGTTGATAAAGTGAATCAGCCACCGTAAAAAGTTTCTAAAGCTGACTTTTCGAGCGTTAGCCCTTAATCACAGCAAATAACGAAGTGCTGACGTTCGAAACGTCAGCTTAAGAAACTCTTTACGAAGGCTGATTTACCTGATAATATCAGTTGATAAACCCAAATTAAGATTTATAATGGCTTAGGAGGATGGGACACAACTGACACTCATTCAAAATGACACTTTTTTTATGACACTCTACAATATTTAAACCGTGAAGAAGCTGTTTTCAAGAACTCGAGCCTTTTGGAACTCTAAGACCTTGTGAAACTGTATGTATCAACAAAATTACAAGAATTCAATAAAAAGCTAAGTTTTTCGTTTGTCTCACGATGTAGTCACGTGTGATGTAGATCACACGTGACTACATTGTGAGACAAACGAAAAACTTAGCTTTTTATTGTTATTCACCACGATGAATAACCACAACCTTTTCCACGAAATTACAAGAATTCACTTCACATCATGTTTTATTAATTTTTGGTAAATAATATTTTGTAAGTTAAGTATCATAAGAGAATTTTAAGTGATGTATGTTGATGCAAATGAAGTTAGATTTAAAATCAAAGAAAAACATACCAGAATACGAGATGTCATCTACTGCGCACATCAGTCGCGTTTTGGAGCCATAGTTGTCTAAAGCTACTGCTACACTGGCTGTATTGGAATACTCAACAATAGCCACGCGAGTTTGAAGTGGAGAAATGTCAAATGTTTTAATGATCTCTCTGAAAAATAATAAGCTTTCTACAGTCGAAAGTTTTCCACAAAAATCACAATACCAGTCACGCCTTTCAATTCCTTTCCATTGCTAAAATCTACCTAATACCGACGAACAGTCTTAGATTTTAGCACAGTAGATACTTAAAAAGATTTCAAAATATCATCATTGTGAACTGAAAATGACTAACAGTGATTGTAGGTTGAAGGTGATGATAATAATGATTCTAATGATAGCACTTAGATGATTAAATAATGGTAATACAAACAAAACGATTCGCTTGTTTTGCTTTTACTGACAATATGCATTCAACTCGTGACACCATGTGGGAGTGGTCTTGGAGTATTACTCTGAGAAAACGACGTACAAGGCGTAAAAAAATAATTGAATGCTCAAACAAATTTGCCTCACTACATCTACCAAATTCATGAATGCATTTCATTTAGCAAGCAAGAAAGAAGATTCATGTTAATATACCCATCCACGTGCACAAAGTTTGGAGGTTTCTTTTTGCTTTGTTGTTATACCGCAGTAGCGCCGTAAAGCAGCATTACATAAGCGGTGTTATTATTACCACTAACCCGATGAATTCCTTCTCCTTCAAATGGTTGCCAAAACCAACACTTCCTGACTCGTCCATGACAAATACAACATTAGCTGGAATTTCACAATCTGGAAGTAAAAAAATACAGAAGAGTTGACGCATGTAATACGAGTTTATGCGAAAGCAATGAGAATACACTCATAAACAAACTTGTAAGTTCTGACCTTCGCTGTCTTTGTCAATACTGCACTTGGAATTTCCTGCAATATTACCTGCAGAGCAGACAAATTCATTATTAGCAACCTCTTTGTTTTTTGACTTTCAGCACTGTATGGCCTGTAATACAGCTAAAAACACGTAGTTACTCTTTAGGGAGCAGAATTACCAAAGCAATCAGAAATAAAAAATTGGAAAAAAAAATCACACAAAAGTAGTCTTTTCCAATGAAGCTGGTAACAAATACAAAGACAGATACTCACCCAGGTGGGGGAAGAATTTTTCATTTATGTCCTTGGACAGAGAGAGGATTCTGCCTTGATTTACCCTTGTAAGCTGAGCTGAGTTTCTGTCATAGTAGGCGGAGGCAAATCCGTTTATCTCACTCAGAAGATTATCTTTATTGACAATACTTGAAAATTTAGAGTTTCTCCGGCACCTTGCATACGAAGTATCATAAAGGATGCCTGTTTTCAGAAGAAATTAATTGGAAGAATTCAATAACTGCAAATTGGTACACCATGTGCAGAGAATGTATCAAGTTAACAAGACTGTAAGATTAGCATATGGTGACTCCTGTTCAAAGCCTCAAGTCTGGCAGATTCATTGTTTAACTCCTGGACATAATTAAGGGTAAGGTCTGTAGACTCCCGTACCCATTCTTGCCTTGGCAACTCAAATTTGCCGCTACAGAAATAATGCAATAAAAATTGTATCGTGTGAAGATAAGTTCTGCAAAACATTTTTGAGTCTGTGTGATTTCCTCGGACTACTAGTGTGAATTTGTCTGGCTATCTATTATTTGTATGTGTCTGCCTGTCCAATTTTTAATCATCATTCCTCTACAAGAATCTTTCTGTCTAAGCTTTATAGCACTAAGGAACCGGAGATATGTCATCAAACAAACATAATAAGAACAGAGGGTATCATGGAGTGGAAAAAACTGGACACTCAACATCAGTTGAGCACTAAGTCTAGTTTTCTGCCATTCAGAAGCAATACCATCTATAAACTTACAAGAACCAGAATATGGATCAGTGGACTCAGCTATCAAATAAGTTCTCTCAAATGATTTCTCTTTGCAGCCAGCAGCAAATAGCTAGTAACAGCAAGCAGATTTTGCATGTATACCCATTCTGCTCTTAGCACTGTTAACTCTAATTTCCAGATACCTGATCCATAGTACATTCTCAGCAACTGACCAAGCCTAACACCTTTCTTCTTCCATTGGGGGATTCCATGCCCTAGGAGGAACCCATCAACATCTCCCAGTAATTCAGCATCAGTAGCCTTAGAAGCTGTGTTAGTTAAGGAGTATGAAGCAGGGCATTCAGTTTTTGGGCTCCATGATCCAGATGGACCAAACAAATCTGAAGTGTCACCATTTGCTTTATACAGTGCACTTCGTCCAAGGCTGTATGCAATTGTTGCTGTAAACAAATTATCAACACGCAGTGGAGCTCCTGAGGTCCATGCTCTGAGTGAGAGGCTTTTATCGCGATTCAGCCCTGCACAAATGCCTAGTAAGACTCGACCCATGGAAATGGTTTCCCGGTCTGATGTTAACACCACACCCTCTTGCCTGCTGGATTGATCGCTGTAACTGTTTACAACCATGTTCTTCAGGACACGTCTCTCTTCTGAGTTCAAAATAGGGTCTGGTAGTGGATCTGCTTTGCCACACACTATGTTCCACAGATCAGTGTTGTAACCAAGGAGACGAACATAGTTAACAACCTTGTTTATAGAATCTCCACTTGTAATGGTGTTTCTTTCAATCTTCTCCACAAGCTCGATAAAGTAGTCCAGAGTGTAGATGTCATACTTGATTGGAACAGAACGCCTAGCCCTGAAGCAAATATGACCATAACAAAGTGAATTCAGTTTAGATAGTAACACGACTAATAGGATGAAAAAGCAAGTACAAGCTGGCTTGGCAGTATGCTTCAGTTAATGGTCAAACACACACAACACACAAATATCCAATTCAAATAAGAAAAGTATGTCTTTGTTTCTCTGAAGTTTC
This sequence comes from Pocillopora verrucosa, assembly GCF_036669915.1. Classification (NCBI taxonomy): domain Eukaryota; kingdom Metazoa; phylum Cnidaria; class Anthozoa; order Scleractinia; family Pocilloporidae; genus Pocillopora; species Pocillopora verrucosa. The sequence goes on along the minus strand of NC_089312.1, from coordinate 31,094,933 downwards.
CCACTCCAAAATCACAAAGCTGGACACAGTAGCATTAACTCAATTTTGCATCAGGGTGACAGTTTGAGGAGAAGGTGAAAGTTACACGGTCATGATAAAATGTAGACTGCAGATGATGCAGACAGTGCAGTTTTTTTTTTCTTTTTTTAAAACTGTGATTTTACATGATTACTCTTTAGATAATATTAGAACTGTTTCCAATTTTTGGACAACACAGTACAAAATTTTTTATTGTTATTTTGAGTAACCTAATCTCAATGCATGCACAGTGTGTGTGAAATGAAAACTAGATGCCTACAAGCATTTGCTCAGGATACTTATGTGTGACACAGAAAGAGTAACTTTGCATAAGGACCTTTGAAATGCAAACAATTACTTAAACAACAATAAAGAAGTCCAAGAGACTCCATTTGGCAAGAGCTTTGAGCAGTGTGCATTAGCATATTTCCCAGAAATCAAGCTTGCAGGATGCAAATGTGGCCTTTGTTATCAGATAGAAATGGAAAGTTTGAAACATATTATCTATCTGCAAAACTGCTGTAAAAACTTGTGTATAAGCTACCCCTCCAACTTTCAAGCATGATTTTGGAAAAAAAATAGAAGACACCAAAAAGGCACTCTCGTAAAAAAAGTTGGTTTGTTTGTTCGCAGACATTCACAATAAACTTGACAAAATCTAATGTTTTGTATTTGAAGAGACATTAAGAAGTTAATCAACTCTGGAAATACCTTTTAAAAGCTTCCCTTTGACTTACAACAGTTGTCTTCATTGTTAAAGCTCACAGCTCAAATGAAAACGATGGAATTTGAACAAAAATAAAGTGCAGGAGAACAATGCAAAACATTTGCATGGTAACCATGCAGTCATTTAACCCTTTGACTCCCAGATCATATTTGTAATCCTCCTTACTATCAATCATACAATTCGTATGATGTTAATTCAGAGAATTTAGTATTGGATCAACTAATTATCCCCAAATTGATATTTTTCTTTATTCTCATCACTTATCTGGTTGATATTGTAATGATATTGTAAGGAGAAATTCTGTCTTGGTCACACATGGGAGTTAAAGGGTTAACAAGAGAAGTCTAGACAAGCCAGTTTACTCCCTGTGAAAGCAATGGTCTCATGTACAAGCTGCACCCACAATTTTAGGCCCAAAACTTAAGCTAAAAGGTGGTGTTTATACACAGGTCTTTACGATATATACCAAAATTGGCAAATAACCATACAATAAGAAACTAATCCTTACTGTCACTGATATAAGTCCAAGGCGTCTTAATTCTGCTAACGCGTTCAATGTCTCCTCAGAGTAATCCTCAGTGAAGTCCCTTCTCATAAAACAGTCGGTATTTGTTCCTTTGTTCGAGCGTGCTCGAGTAGTTTTGAGTTCATTTGAGTATCTTTGGCGTTGTTTTTGACATTGTCTTTGGCATTGCTTTAAGTTTGTTTAGCATTGTTTAAAGTAATTTTGGTAGTGTTATGGCATTTTTTTGGTTCGCAGAACAACCCGTTTGGAAACTAACGCTCGACATCTTTTAGTGTGGGCCTACCACGAATAGCGTGTGTGTTCGTAAGTACTTTGAGCGTTCCAGCAGGAAAGCAATTCTACACTATTTTCAACCAAACTTTGCACCACGAGAAGAAGAAAGCAGAGACCTTCGAAGAGCAAACCAATTAGTCGGTTTGTTTTCTCGGTTGCCTCGCTTTCATGTTTGTAGAGAAATACTGCAGGGGGTCATGCAGCGCAGGCCTATACTTTCGACAGTGTCGTTATAAACATAAACAGAAAATCGAAACCTAGATTTGGCCTCACTTGCACACTGTCCTACTAATTACTTGTGATACGCAGGTACCCGGCAGACGGCACTGGGGTTTCATCGGTATGTTTTTCATTTTACCAAAAATCGAAAACATAGAACGAAATGTGTCACTGTTGGTTTGCATTTATCGCTGTCTAGAGCTTGGCGTCAGACGGAGTAATTTGGTACGGTTGAAAGGTCGACGTCGGCTGCGATAACTTCCCATCAGATGGAAAATATACAAAAAATTCTAATTTCACTCCTCTTTAGCTTTTCTTTAGTTCGTAAGTGTATTATTTAATCAAGAAACAAAGCAAAACGCCTTTCTCAGATTAAAGTTGTCTACAGTATTTGAAGTTTGCATTTGACACACATCAGTGGCTCTCCCACACCTGCTGAATGTTTCTCCAGAAAGTGATCGAAGGTTTTTTCTTCTCTTTCGAGCTGCAATAGAAGCGTTTAGGTTTGCTTTACACAGTAGAAGTGCTTTAATCTGGCCCAGAATTGAGCTGTACTAGTTGAATTACAGGTCAGAAGAAACGCATGAAACAAGGCACGCAAGCGGCATTCCAAATGACGCTCGTTTATTGTGTATTACCAATTATCATTCGGTTAAAAACCAGTTCCCAGAAAAGTTTTTTAACTTTCATTTAACGTCCGCCTAGGTGTAAAATAAAATTTCATAAGCGAGAAAACATTTTTTTTTCCTCAGGCTGAAAAAAACCGCATAATACTAGTGAAATTGGATACCTATCGAAATCAGTTTGTCGGTGTCTCGCGAGCTGTAGCAGTCCAAATTCTCCAGCGAACAAAGCGCGGTCTGCACGCTCTGCAGCCTGCAATTTAGCATGACCGAAAGTCACAAGACCCTTAGTGATCACTGTGATCGCATACAGTTGTGTGTAAAACATCTTAGCATTCTAAAACGTACACCGCAAGCATTTTTAAGATGTTAAAATACACACGACAAACCTGTTGATAGGTACTGCATCCTCGTGGCGTATTCCTTCTCCTGGAATAGTGAGAAGTAAATGACTATAAATCCCTTAGAATTACATACAAGCAGATCAGGAATTTCCCGCTCAGCAGCTAGAATGTCACTACAAGACAAGATGATCATAAATACAAGGTTCTTACCATTCAGCAAACACACGGAACAACTGACCACGAAAACAAGCACAATCATGGAAACCGTGTTTTCTGCCATGGCTACCTGGTCTAATGGAGAAAATTCTATGAAGAGAATAAATGAAATTAAGAGCATGCTGGCTGTGACAGGGGAAAGGGTAGGGTTACGTTACATCTCGAGGTACAACTGTGCCTGTATATGTGGATGAAAAGCATAACAAACCTAGGTAATAACTCTACTTTCATCGGTTCATGCAACACTGTTATTATTTGAAAATGAAAACGATCTTCGCAGTAATGAACACTACTTGAGCAGTAGTGATAGTAAGGCCTGAAAAAATTCAGCATTTTTATGATGAAAACCTCCAAAGGTGATAATTTGCTACCGGTAACCGCGTAGCGACACTGTGATAAACATAAAGATGCAGCACCCTAATCTAAGAGAAACAGAATTATTTTCAGCGCTGTGAATTTTAAAGCTTCGAGAAGAACAGTTATGAATAATTAAAAGAGCCGATCGTGATAGAAAACGTGATTGCAAACTGAAGATAATCTGAGTTTTAAAAGACTCCTACCATATACAGGCGTGTCGTGGCTGATTTAGAGCCTCAGACTATACACACATGTAAACATACCCTAACCGCTTAACATTGCCGATTGAAGTTCCAACTCTAAGGAACACAAGAGTTGGCTAACTAGCCATTTTAAAATTACACCAATGCTCAACTTAAATGAGGAATGAAAATCCCCTCACAGCAACAACTGACAAAAAATTAGCCTATTAGAGCCTATTGAAAAAAGGGAATTCACGAAACCAACCTTTCGGTGAAGTCTCACTGTTCGCAAACTTCCTCGAGATGCGCTGAGTTCTTGGAAAGCGAAAGTAGTGGTAATATGACCTCAACTACTCAATAGCCCTCACAACCGCGCCTAAACGCCTGGATAAACAAACAAACTTCTATTGAAAGCGAGACAGATTTTGCAGTAGACTTCCGATTTGAGGCTGATAGATTCTGTTGTGTGATTCGTCGACCATGCTTTTTTGTAGCTCAAAAAAGAAATTGTTATTTGCCCTAAAAAAACGTGGCGTTGGCTTCATCCGCGATTACTTATTTGACGACGTTGAATTCGCAATGAGCCATATTGCGTGACCTTGGATAAACACCACCTCCATAATATTGGCGCGATGTACTTTGGGAAATTTGGACAGATCATATTTAAAATCAATTCTTTGATTCAAAGCTTGCACTATCAAAGAACATCCAGAATGCCTTTTTTATTCTATATTACTTGTGAGGAACGGGAGTGTGATCAGCATACGGTGGCCTCTCTCTTCGTCAGAGATAAAGAGATTTTATGCTCTGTGAAACATCTTTGACATTGACGACATTGATAAGTTACCAAAGCTGGGCTGGGGGCACGGACAAAATAAAAATGAACGTTGCAAGCATAACTTTAAAAAAATATCTCAAAAATTTTGCAATGCGCGTGAAAAATTTTTAACCAATAGCTAACTGTATGCAGCGTGGAATGTTTTCTTTGGGGTGTTCCCTGATACGACTTAATGAACGAAAAAAGAAATACTTTCTTCTGTAACAACCACTAACCCCTCTTTCATCTTGAATTAAATTTGAAACGAAGATTCATTGTAGTGGACATAATGGATCATAATGAAGAATATTTGTATTCCTCAGTTAATCCTATATAGAATCTAACCCGAGTGACATCTGCTTGTTACGTCAGTTGTTTGAGCCACATACTTATATGTACTAAGACATGAATATTCTGACAAAGCAAGCAAAGACTGATTTATCACTCACTATCATGTATCAAGTCCCAACTTTCGTCGACGACAGTAACTCGCCATAACCAGTGGTCCACGCCTCAGCAATTCTGAACTGCAAATGAAGAAATGCGCTTCAGAAACGATAGATTTGTTTCTTCTCTATTAGAAAATTGAGGAATCTATGTTCCATTACCATATTTGAAGACTCCAAGGAGTGCCCAATCCTAGTTTGGGTGGGGAAGATGTCTTTAGGAATCTTGGTTTGAAGTCTGGCAGCTTACTCGGGAAGTAACAGTCCATCTCCTCTTAAATTCTTATCAATATGTTTAAGTAACTAAGAGCTACAAAAAGGCATTCTTTATTCAAAAGATATAAGCAGTGCGGAGCTGTTTGTGATCCGCACGTTAAGGACCGTGAAAGACTGAGAAGACGTCCAAGGGCAATGAATGATCTGTCGTGACGGAGAATGATGTAAATCTTATTCCAGGCGACGATGAGTGGAGTATAAAGTCGCTTACTGATGTGCAATGACAGTGAGCGTTGTCTGGTAACGATTAAAGATGTGTCAGTTCAGCATGGTTAATGAGGTTTAGTGACGGAGAATGATGTTTTGTGGCTGTAAAAGGCAGTTTGTGACTGCATGTGCCTACTGTTGTAAAGAGTATTGCAGTGAAAAGCAATAAGGTGTAAAATGCAGAGGGTTAGTGAAAAGCTCTTGTCGATGTTCGATGCCAAAATTGTGACAAAAGGAGGACTTGGTTAGAGCAGAGATTGCACAATGGTCAATTGGCGGGGTGGAGACGGGGCAGGAAATTGAACAGAATAGATATATGCTTACATTGTCATAAATGTACATTTACTCAAAACTCTTTCACTTTGTACGCCTTGCGTACCTAGCAACGTTCCTACTTGTCCCACTTGAGTCCGAAAGCAGAAGGTTCATGTCCCGACCGTGTCGAGAATTGCATTTTTGTAGAGTTCGATAGAGTTGCTTAGCTTTTCATTTTTCCAGCAAAAAACTGTCGAAATTGCAAAATTCCAGAGAATAGGGAACCAATTGTGATTAACGCCTTGAACAACTGGAAGTCAAGGTACTTCATTTCCGTCACACAAAAAGTTACAAAACGTAAATAACGTTCTTCTTGATGCTTTTCCCGGTGTCACCGATGCCTTTCCCGATGCCTCCGTTGGTTAATATAACAGTAAAAAAATTGTTACAGTCAAAACTTTTGGAAAATGTCTTAACTTTTTAATCAGCGAAGTATAACTTGGCAACACTTCGGCGTTACAAAATGATTTGCAACTACAAATGATCTATCTTTATTTGAACCATTATAGTTGTTTCACCGCTGATCACTCACATTTCGGACTATTTTCCTTTCTCGGCTCGTCGCCTCCCAAAAAGACTTGGAGGAAGGTTTACGTGCACAATAGTGCGTGAATTTTCTAGTCAGCGGATTCAATTCCCAAAGAATATGTCATGTATGCATACTTTTTCTGTCTAAAGAACAGACCGAGTCCCATTACTACCTGTTGTGATACGATAGGACACTACATGTGGCATATACAACATAATACAAACAAGTTTGCCTTGGCGGGATCTGTTGTTTTGAACCGTCAACGTCGTTTCTTGGTGCTGTGACACAGAAATCTCCCTGTAAATCAGCAATATTCTTGCCAAATTTTGGGTGCGATACATTTCTCACCTAGTGGCCCATTAGTGTAACTGAACACAAAAACAAACAACATACAGTAAGTTTATTTTTATCAAATTTTGCAGATCATTTGCACTTTTGTGATAGTTGTTTTTGTGTTTTTGTCTTCAGTCTAATGAATATAATAATTTTATTCTCTTCAATATTACGCCGCACTTTTATCTAAAGAATCATGGAGGAAACTATCAGAGAAGAACTGATTCAGTTTTTAAAGCAGAAAGTGCCAGCTGAAACCTTAAGGTATAATACAGTGAGTTGTGTTATACATACGATTTAATATTTATGCCAGATAAGTCTTAAGTAAATGAACTCTTCACCGTTTGACATGACCTGAATCCCAAATCTTAAGGCAGACTTGAAGTTGTGGTGCAGATATGTATAAGCTTCAAAAGTTTCAGTTTCCTCGCCTATCTATCTTTATTCTGAATTCTGTCAATATTATGAATTGGTTCGTGCAACTATTTTTGCTGATCAAGATATGAAGCATTCTGGAAAATTTTAGACCCAAGCAAGTGCAATAATTTTACCTTCATGAGTGCTTCAAAAACTTTCCAAGTGCCTCACATCTTAATCAATGCAGAGCTGACGCATGAACCAACTGCTTAAGAACATTGTTATCACAGTATTTTAAATGACATGCAAAGCAAAATTCCCTCTAGAGACCATGCAAAGGGAGAGGTGGGGGACAGCTTTATCCTCCCTTCCCACTGTTTTGCTCTGCTAAGTATGCCCCCTCCCCTTGTTGGTTGAAGCTAAGATATTGGTCTCCAGCCCTCCCCTTCCCCATCCAAAAATTTGCTCTACAGGCCCAGTAAATTTATATGTACATGTTATAAAAATGCACAATGGGAATATGAAGTATGCTTGGGGAATTGAATTTGTTTATGTATGCATGTGTGATTTTCTCTCTCTCAGTATGCCTCTCGTTTGTTGTCTTTTCTAAATTTTCTTTTTGTTTTTACTAGTTCTGTAGATGACATTGTTCTTGGTTATATTGTTAATGTCTTGGAACAACTTGGTGAAGATGATGAGTTTGATGTGGATGACTTCTCTGAAATAATGACTGCTTATATCCCAGAGTTTGATGAAGTCAATAGGTGCCTAGTTGTTATCTTGACTCACAAGTACTGAAATTAGAACCTGATTGACCAATTTTTTCTGGTTAATTTTAAATGTTACTCTTTGAATTAGTTACAAATCTCAGTAACAGATGAAATAACCTTGCTCATCTAGCAGTTTGTTAGGTCGGTTATCTCTCAGATTAAATTCAGTGCTAGATACAGGATCAGCAGACCTTTATGGTGGTTGTGACTGGATACATGTTCATTTCATTATGACTTGAGACATCCTTTTGTCAAATATATCCATTTAACCTAAAAAAGGTTTTATTGAGAATTAGGATGACAACTGATAGGAAATTAAGTGTAGGATTCTCTAAGACAATGGACTTTAACTTTCTGTCGGTTGTCAGCAAATTGAAAACAGAAAACATGCTGGTAGATGATTTATTGATAAGCTTTTAATCCTATGCATGTAGGGATGCTGTTCAAAGTTGGATGCTTGACTTAGCAGACAAGCTAGTCAAGAGTAGAACTGCAAGGAATACATGTAGTTTCTCAGGTAAATCAAGGTCTTCTAATACTTGATTGACTGTGTACCTGTGTTTTGAGTCAAGGCCTCTGACCACTAAATCCTTAGCATTCAACTTTTGGTGATACGGGTTAGGGCATGGGTAATACATGGATTAATTTTGCTGAAGGCAACTGCTTTTGTTGATATTTATGTGTGATTGCAAAGGCTGAGTTGAAACCCACACTGTGCCTTGCTAATGTTTGAACATGGTAAGAGTGAATTTATACAAAAAAGGTTAGTCCCTGAAGATCAACTAAGCACAGCTTTGGTTGTTGTGTGACAAACTCTTTTCAACCTTCTTTAAGATGCTTACACTGTGATGAGAGAAGACAAATGCAGCAGATCAGTGGCCAGTTTAGAGCCAAAGAGTGTTCAAAGTGGTGATATTGCTAAAGATCATCAAATAATAACTTCACTTAGACAGTTTAGTTCCTGTGAACAGGGTACAAACAGTTTTGCACTTGAGACAGGCAAGCTCTCACCCTTGTCAAAGAGTAATTGCAATCAGGACACCAAAGCTGAGCACTATATCAAACTCAAAGAAAGTGTAGACAATGCAAGGTAAATAAAATTTTCTGATAAAATTGTTTTATTAGATTCCTGTAATTTTACACCATGTAGCAAATACATGTATTGTGACCTAATTACTATGACACAGGTTAAATTCTCCTGATGAAATTTTACATACAATGCTTTCTAGTTGTTTTCATGTAGAAAATAACTTGATACAGTCAAGTAACTCACTTAATTTCATCTTATTTGAAAAACCCAAAGGGGAATGCATCTGAGATGTTACCACACAAAAGGCAGAACTGGATTAAAATTTAAAAGGAGTCCTGGTTATATTCTTTGTTGCTTAATGGTTGCTAAAAAAATTCAGAACTCAGAGACTTGCAGGACTCATACTGTTGCAAAATTGGATTTAAAATAACAGTCATTTTCATATTTCTGTACTTAAGTTCTAGATGAGGGTAAGCTTTCAGGGTATATAATCAGCCTTTATCACAAAGGTAAATCTTACTCTGATTAACAGCTTCAGGGAAGAAATTTTGATGCTAACAGAGGTTTTTCCAGAGGCGTGCTCTTTAGAAATACAAAACTGTCTGATGGTGGCAAATGGTGATGTTGAGTCTGCTGTCCAACTGATGCTAGTAAAGAAAGAAAACATTGATGAAGAATGGAAGGAGAATGTTCATCAAACTGTAGACCATGTTTCTCCAAAGGTGACCTTTTTGTTTGTTGGTTTCCCTAATTTGATTTTACAGGTCACAAATGAGTCAGCACTCAATACAGAATATGAATATTTTATATACATTGTAATGAAAATGGCTGCCAAAGAAAGTAGTTTATAGTTTTGATTCTCTCTAGTTTGTTACTTCTTACTCCAGTGGTTCAGCAAATTTATCAGTTACAGGTAGATAGATTCAATCTTGATCTTTATGAGAATTTCATCGTTAGGTGACTGTGCAACATACTTGTAAATGTACTGCGATGAAATCTGACAAACCAATTTTGCTTTACTAGAGTAGCAAAGAATATCTCTTCTTTTTGCTGAGATACATGTAACTAGTAAATGTAAGCTCTGTACGATAGAAAACCCTACATGTCAAACCTCATTCCAGCTGGTGCACAGTAAACAGGGGTACTGCTACCCCATCTATGAAATGCTAGTCCATCCAAGATCTCCTAACAGCATTTTGCTGGGACGGCCTAATAGCTTGTCATTACTGCTGAGTAACATTTCTTTTTTTGCTCAAGGATGTCACACAATGCTCCTCACTCTTTTGATTAAAAGTGAATGTCACTTTTTAAAATACCAAACTAGTAAACTACTGTGTTGCCTAGCGTTGTACTTTTACAAATACAAGAATGTTGAAAACATTCCACATACACATACAGTATATATCATAAACATGTAAAACTCATGTGGCTATGGATTTGACTAACTGTTAAAGTGTCCAGTCATTTATAAATAAGGTTCACATGCAACATACTCTTGTGGTGTGATGAACCATAGTCTTCCTTACGCAAAAGAACCAAATGAATATACCATGAACAGATGAAAAATTTGATGCAGTTTACCTTTTGTAGACACATCTTCCAACTGCAAAGAAGGAACAACTACATCAGGATGAACAGCAGGGTCTTAAGGAACAAATTATGGAAAAGTATGTTCAAATTTTTTCAGATGGCTTCCCCACCACCCCCTCCCCTCCCCCCCCCCACTCCCCTCTGTTCAATTCTTGTTAGAATTTACTTGTAAGTGGAGTGTTGCTTTTGCATTTATGTTTCCTTTTTGGATAAGGCAAGGCTCATGTGGGGATGACAAGGATTGAGAGCTGTTTTAAAACTTCATGAGGCTAATACCATTCTCTGATCATTGAACCCTCCCCAAGATGCACCATATAAGTGCATTATTTTTAATGATTCAATTTAGAAAATCTGGATTATTCACTACTGTTGTAATTAAAACTTTTAGTTTCAACTAGTTTAGAGCTTTTCTTTGTTTTTATGCAGATATGGGTATGTTGAAGTTAGCCAAGATGAGAAAACATATCAACCTATACTTCACAAACAGGTACAACAAGACTCTTTGAAACCCAGACAACATTATTTGATGTAATAATTAGGAGCCTGAAGTCCACTGACATCGAAGTTGTGCATCAATCACAGCCCTCTAAACCAACCAATCACAAGGGTAAACGGAGTAAGGGACTGGTCATTATTTATGTAGAAGGAGGAAGGGAGGGAGGGAAAAATCTGTTGGACAGATCAAAATTTTCATAAGTCCCCCCTCCCTCTTGGCCATGTAAGTAGCAAATTACCCCCTTCTTTATTCAAAATTATGATGACCCCCGCCCCTCCCCTTCCTCACCTCACATCTCCTCTTATATACCTAGTTTAATTAAAATTCATGTCACATACAACCATCAGATGGTTACTTTGCATGAAACCCACCTTCAGCTTGGGCAATGGACCACTCTTAAAATGTACCTCAAACTGCTGACCCTCCCTAATCTTCTTTATAAAAAGTTTAGCCCCCCCCCCCTTTTAGCCAATCTGAAAAAGCCTTGACCCCTCCCCCCTTCTTTTCCTTTCCCCCTGTTCATAATGAATGAGCGGTCTCTGAGTTTCACGAGAAATTGTGGTGCTGAGAGCGAATGACGAATGACTAAAGCCAGCTTTACATTATCATTACAATTGATAAAACCAAATTATCCAATCATACGTCAGTATTCTCCTTGATATGGTAGTGCATAAATCGCATTTGGAAGAAATGAAAATGAAAATAAAAAATGACATTTCGAGTGAAAGGTTCACCCAGTAGACTTTCCTATCGCCAAGCCTGTTAAGCTTCATTTGTGTCTTATAAATAACCAAGAAAAACCGTGTCTAGATAAAAGATCAATCACGAAATGAAAACACATCTAAGGTACTCAGATAGATTCAGAGCCAGATGTATATAATAATTAAGACAGACATGTACACGTCATTAGGGGTAAAATTAATATTTCGTGCAAACGGGTGAGAAGAATGGTGCCCTTTTTTTCTCTCTAGTTTCAGTCTGTCTTAATTACAGGTCAAAACTAATCAATCGCTTTTGTTTTTTAAATTCAACGAATTTCGACGGGTGAAAACAAAACGGGACTCTTGAGTGAGTGAATATACACTTATTATGTTTTTTTCTGTCCAAAAGAAAGCGTTTAGGTTAATGAAAACCTCGATTTTCGATTAAAGAAAGGTTTAAACTTCCGTCACGAGGTTAAGACAAATAAAAATAGTAATCTACGATTCACAGAAACCTCGTTAGCGAGCCAGGACATGGGGGCATTAGTGTAGACTAGTCGTCAATGAGTTAGAAAATCTGATATCTCTGGGAAGATTAAACGGACAACCTTTCATTTTTTGTAGCGATGTTGACGTGTCTAAGTAACAAAGGGCCATTGAATCACATCGATAGCTTTTTCAGCCTTTTTTTTGTCGGTATTGTGACAGGATGAAAAGAAACTGGTTCGATATCGAGACAATCAAGTCGTTAGCACAAAGGGTGAACGATTTTCTTTGGTGAAGCAAGAGGAGTCTGAGGAAATGAAGAAGACATATGTGAACATCAAACCGGTACGGAAATATCGATTCCACTGATGTTTCAAATTCTATACCGAACGTGGATGAACTGAACCCGCGCAGAAGATATTCAAGCCTTCAAGACATACGCCATGGCAGGAAACTTGTACGATGTGGAAAGGCGAACTCTATTGCAGTTTTTTCTACACCGATTTGACGACAAGTTTTTAAACGCCACAAAATTGAAAGCGATCTGGGACAGAGCGGAAGACGATCGCGCCTTATTCGTTATCAAGTGTTATAGATATGAGAAGGAATTGCTTTTGAGGGCAACTCATAGATAATAAATCATCTTACTTAATGAATTTAAGGCCATTACAGGCTTTATAATTTAAAGCTTTCTCCCTCGCCAAGACGAAATACAATTTTATTTCTGTTTACCTAAAGAAAACGCCTTAAGCGACATAAGTCATGTTAAATTTGGACGTAGATCGATGTAAATATCTCTTTATTGATTTTTCTATTTTTAATCGTTTTGTTTGAACATCTTTATCACTTTTCGTGTTTGCCTCATGTAACGTGTCGTAACACAATTCACAACGTCTTTTCCACCGTGCGTAGGTTTCAAGATTGTCATATTTTTCAATTCAAGTAATTGATTTTTTTATTTCAGGATCGTAAAGTTCTTGACAGCTTTTGACAATGTTGTGTTTGCTTTTTCGGTGCAATCCAAATGTATACAGCTGCACTTTCTAAACAGATTCTACTTCGTCATGTTGGCATTTGTCATTTCTAAGCAATGATTCGAATTTTGACGCATTTTTAACAATATAAGATTTTATTTCCTCTTGTTTATACGGTCAGCATAATTAAAATCTGAATTACGTGATAAGCTTTCTATCTTGTGCATACAGTAGCAACTGAAAAGGATAGTTTGAAAGACAGGTATTGACCCGTTCATCGAAAAATTACATTCTCGTTTTTATGCAGATCTCGTTGAGTGTACATTCATTATGGTGAAAGACAGCTACCTTGATAAAACACCCACCACATTTCAAAACCTTACTTTAAAAGCGCACTTAAGCTGTATTTTAATATCTCGCTGATAATTAAATACATCAACCAGGCATCTGCCTTTCTATATTTGAGATAAAGGTCAGTAAATTCTATTAAGTAAAACTTAATCTTTATTCGTTTTGATATTAGTGTAAGAGGAACTGAATTTCTTTTTTTTTTCTTTTTTTCTTTTTTTTTAAATTAGTTTTTCAGTGCTAATTCAAAATTCGAGACTTCGTCCTATTAACCTTACCAGCTGTTCTTTGTTTTAAAATTCGGTCAATAAACGAGACACCCTTGCATTATCTTTTATTTTGTTGAGATCTTGTGAGGCTTTTCCCATGCATTAACTAGAGATCTGTGAAATATTTATTAGCGCCACTGACTGCAAGTTTAATGTGGAAGGAGTTGTTACAGCGCTTGGGGCAGGAAATTCACTCGTGTTATTCCGTGAAAGATGCTGTTCCCTCCGCGACCGCTGCGGCACTTTGTTCAAATGAAAAAGTTTCCTAAATACAGACTTAAAGTCTGGCTTCATGAATGAATACAGTAAAGGATTTACAATAGAGCCAAAGGCTAGCGTGAATGGCGAGAGTAGGGCAACGTGCTTGGGCAATAGCTGCGGCTTCCCGAGTGCGTAGACCAAAGTAGTCCATATAATTGGCAACCAGCTCAAAACAAACATTACGGCTATTACAACGAACACTTTAGTAACCTTTGCCTCCGAGGACACCCTCCTTGCTCTTAAATCTGCTCTGGGACATGCCTTTACGGAATTGACCAGTTTTCTCTCTCTCGTTACAATTTTACGAACTTGGCGGGAAATTCGCACGTAGCTGATAAAGATGCAGACATAAGGTATCGCAATACCCAGAAGGAGAATACAAATCTGATAAATTCTCAGAGCCAAGCCTGCTACATCGCTGTCAGTCCAAGAGAGTGGAAGAACTGCGCAGACTACAGCCATGATCCAACAAAATGCCACGATTGGGAAAAAAGACTTGACGATAGTGTTCGCGTAATTGAAGGGCCTCATACAAGCGACGTATCGGTCGAAAGTTACAGCGCTCAAATTTGCCACACTTCCAACCAAAGCTGTGGTGTACAAGATATTTAGGGTCACTGCTTCTTTTACTGATAGGGCGTACTGAAGAAATAGTGTGACCCCTACCAAGATATCAGACACCGCCAATGAAACGATAAATCCATTGGTGTATGTCCTTAAATTTTTGTTGATACACACCAGAAAGCAAACTACGCCATTAGTGAACATAACAAGGACTGCCAAAATGCTTAAAGGTATCTTTACCTCTGCAGAGACCATTTTCATATGCTACCCACGAAGACCTTCTCAAACTCAAGTCTTGATTACTTCTAACACGTTAATCAACAACTTGTTTCATGCAAAGATTTATCACCTGAAAAGGATATAAAATTTACATCAGCTGGGCTCCGCAAATGAAAGCAAAAAACCGTCGCGAACAAGGAAGGCGAGGAAATAGTATTCAACCGGCTCACCGGCCAGACTCACCGGCAGAGTTGTATTAAGTTTTCATCTTTTCCCTACCACCAGCGGCAAAAACGGAGTTATTTTGAAAGAGCATTATCCAATATTGTAGATAAGTTTCTCTTAGCGCGCTGCGCACGTAAGCCTTACAGTAACCAATGAAACACGATTTTTCTTGGAAATATATGCACGGGCTTTAGGCAGGATTTACTGTGATGGAAAGTTAGAGTTAACAGTTGCCTCGTTTATTCTTTTTTTCTAATATAAGATTTTGATTGTCCCAAAGAAGCAAATGGAATTTCTAAATTTGTTTAAAAAAATTGAATATGTAAATCGCGTTGCTCAAAAGATTTAAGAATAATGTTATCTGCAGCTGGTTAAGGGAAGAAAACAGGACTTGTTATCTACATTGAGGTTTTTGGAACCTTTAAATCTCGACAACTTTTTTCCGTTTTATTCGAAGAGGAATTCTCAAAGTCAAGGACACGGTCGAGAGATATGAATCACTATTGCAGAGCATTTTGCAGCTGTGTTTTTGTTCATTTGGTTAGTGCAAACAGCTTACCTTTTCAGGAGAAAATAAAAGAGCCAAGTCACGTTGGTTTCACGCCCATGTATTTATGTCGCGTTCAAGACAATGAAGAGTTATATTTTCTCCTGTTTCGTAGATTTGCTGATGCAATAACATAATTACTTCCATTAAGTGCTATAAAATGCATGCACTTCGAAATGTAATAAATTTCAATGTCTTCCATTGGTGGACGAGGGCGGTTTGTGGCTTGGAACCGAATGGTAAAGCATAAATCTTTGTTTTCGTTAAAAATGTGCTGACTTCCCAAACTACTCTCATCTAATCCCTGCATGATAGTGTTCCAATGCCTCAAAGGTGTTGGCACTGTCTTTTAAGTGCACCAAATGATTACAAAAGGGATTGCCTCCAAGCAAACATAACTTTCTTTTTTTGATTACGTTCTGTCGGAAGTTAGTCAATTGAATTAAGTAACTCAGAAAGAAGGGGAATTTCAAGGTCGTTCGTCTACGGTAGAATGAAATTAATTGAAGAACTCTGTATTTTTAAGAAATGCTTCAAAATTGGCTTATAGACTGAATCTGTTCTTTTTTTATCCAAATCTCCTGAGGGCCCTGTCACCAGTCGTCGGTGCTATCAAAGAAAAATGACTTTATGTCCCTCTTTCTGGTTCTCGTGTCGTCTTCGGTCGCCAGAAAGAGCCGAATGAAGCTTTCATTGGCTTCATTTTGATGAAAAGTATTTTGGTTCTATTTTTATCCCATCCTCATCATAATTTCTGAGATAGAAGACCGCTGGAAGAGAGCCAAACACATTTCCAGAAGAATTTAAATTGCGAGTTTTTTTTATCGCAATGATTGCTGTGTTTTGTTATAGTCCCTGTCAACCAATGGTCGGTGAGTTCACTTCACTTTTATCTGAGAAAGCGTCGTAAACTAACAGTTTTAGACTTCAAACATTTGCCAAGCAAACAGCTAAAAGCCTCAATAAGGAGATTTTCAGCATCTGTTCAAGCGAAGTGTCGCCACGCAGGAGGAGTAAATGAATACGATATTGTTGGGATAGTCTAAATTTAACCATAATGTGATTATTCTTCCATTAAAATGCGATTTTTTGGATCACAATAAATCTAATTCTGGAAGGGGCAAAAATTTTCAATAACCATCACCAAAAAGGAAATTTTACCTTTTATAGACTCAATAATTCATCACAAAATGAATTGCAACTTGAACACCAAGAGTGTTTGTTTTGACTCGGAGTTCCGCACTCAGGTGATCACCTGCCATTGTAAGCCTGGGTATTGGTGATAAAGTACTTTTTCTAGGTAAATATACCACAATCTTGCAGTTTTTGAGCGCCATAAACTCACCCGGAATTTTGGAGAAAATAATAATATTTTAAAAAAGTGGTCACTCGCCACACGACTCTTGATTTACAAGTATTTGAGATTGTTCTTTCAATACCCCAAGTGGGTGAAGGACGACATAAAACCCGTGAAAGCTGGTCTATTGCATTTATGACTTGACAGAAAAAAACGTTTGTTGCAGGAAGACAATAGATGTTCTCCTAATTTCATAATTATTACCGAGTCACGAAAGTCTCGAGAGGTCGTGAGAAACCAGTGAAAGCACCCACTTAAAATGAACAACAGTGCTGAGGCAGAATGAAGAACCGGTGAGAAGAACAAGAGCTTCATTAACAAGAAGGCACCAGGAAACATGCGCTCCAAACATAGTTATTTTGTAGGGTAAAGTAACTGAGATGTATTTCAGATCCCCTTGTATTCAGTTTCGTGCAGTAATACAACTAACAATTAATAGCATTCTTTATCCTACTGAAGTGATAACAAGCGACGACAAAAATCATCTCTACCAACACCGTGAGCTCCCAGGAGAGCAGCAAGTTAAGAAACTGAATCCACCAAGTAGGTATTATTCCCTCATCATTTCCTTCGGTTGCCGTCACTTTGAGAACAAATCAGAAACCTTGCAGTGCACGCATGACTTCTCAAATAGAATTACAAAACAGAAAACACCAGAAAGTAAACTACTACAAAACAGCCATGTTGTGAGCCCAATTCTGTTACGTCACAGGTAAGCTTTGGCTAGGTTCCTAAGGGATATTCAAGCTAGAAGCTTTCGTAATCGAAGTTTTGAGGTTACTTTTTCTTACAAAACGCAATCAGTTTGACTATCCCTTTGTGAGCGAGGACAATCATAATCATTTGGCCCCTACAATATATCTCTCGTTTGAAATGTAACAATAAATGTTACACAGACCTTCAATAAAGTTAGTGTTTTGGTACTGAATGAACAGACGTGTATTGAAGGTCACCCTTGTCGAAAAAAATTAAAAGAGAGTAATTCAGTGCTTAATTCCCGAATTGCCCTTAGATCGCCGAAAACTGGGGTTATAAAAAAATGGTATGTGCTAAGGAATGAGGCCTCTATGGAAGATTCATTTCTTAACCTGATACACTCTTGGGGAGTTTATATTTCTTTCATAGTTGCACTTGCTTTGTGGATAATTTCATGGACAGTTTCATAGAGAGCGAGTTCTGTTTTCATGAAAATCAGACTTACACAACGGCTGCATCGAGTAAAAGTGAGGGAGCTTCTTTCAGGTTTGTGAATTCAATATCGGCTTAGGTTTTGTAAGTTTGCCCTTCGCAATATGAGGTAATATCCGTCATTCTTGACCGAATAATTTTACCTTGATGGAACCTCTTAAGCTTATCCAACTAATATTTCGAGGTTTTCCTCCTATTCAATGGAAAATTTCCATAATCCCCGCTTAAAAATACTTAGAATATTGGTAGCTTTCGTTTGTTTTAAAGTTGCGTTGACATCTACCTGAATCGAGAGTGACACGACAGTAACAAAGGTCGTTATTGCAAGAAGTGACCTCATTTTTGTCCTGTCACTGAAGAAAGGGCCGATATTGTCAGTAAACACTGCTGGAGCCGCTTAAAGCTATTGTTTGGTATTCTAGAGTGAAATAACTCTGTCACTGAATGAATCGACTATTTAAACGATATTTTAGGAACAGCTTTCATTGTTAGCCAATTAAAAACGTTTACAAACAACTGTAGACGATATTTGGTCAGGATAAGAATTGAATCGTCTTTTGGGTGTACTCCTTGCTCAAGCTGCGAAGAAATAGCCTAATGTGAGCAATAATTTAGGTCAACTTTTATATATGACAAGAATATGAATAAGAGAGAGTTTTTTTTACAAAAAATGAGCAGCTGTAAAATCATATAATATAAAGTGTTTCCACGAATTTCTCACAGCACGAAAACAAGGCGTGGGTTTGCAGGCATCACAAACGCCTTGTGGTGTAACATGCATTTTTCGGCAATGTTTAAAAAATGCAGAAGGCTTCTACAGTCTTGGCCATACTCTCTCGGATCCAAATCGAAGCGATCCGAATTTTATATTTTTCTGCAGAAGGCCGAGATTTTCTTTGTTTGTTGTGGAGCAGATGAAGATCACTGTATAAAAAATAGGGAGAGAGAAACACTGGAAGTTAAAAATGTATTTATAATAGCGATACCTGTTTTCCGCTCATTAAGTATTGAAAGAAAAAGTGCGTCGGCCGGGAATCGAACCCGGGTCAACTGCTTGGAAGGCAGCTATGCTCACCACTATACCACCGACGCTATTCATGAAGGTAATTTAAATCCTCATAATAGATGACCATCAACTTTGTCCACGTACCAGTTTACGTAGCAGGTAAATAAACAAACACCTGCAATGAAGATCCAAAGGCCGAAGTTGAACTATGAAATGGAATGGACGGAACTCCAATGGAGCGGTGAAAACGTTCAAAATAAAGTGGCGTTAAAAATCGAGGAGGTATTGAAACGAATCGAAAGAGGAAAATCCAAATGTAATAAGTGTTGATCAGCCGGTAGGATATAGAATTCTTTGATATTGCTTTCACAGCATCAGCATAAGGGAAAGAACATTCTAAAAGCAGCCTGTTTCATGTTCATTCATCCAAGGATGAACATAGGCGTTGCACAACTCGTGTTACATTTTACAGTGGCAAGCGCTATATACCTGGAGAACCAAATATTACCTAGAAATTCATGCTATAAGGACAAAATGACTGCGTCGACCGGGAATCGAGCCTGGGTTAGTTGGTTGTGAGGCAGCTATGCTCACCACTATACGGAAAGAAAGAGTAATTGAGAAAAAGGGCACTTCTTGGTATAAACGTTTTGATTTATTGTACTTCATCAATTTCAAAGCAAAGACGATTCTGGGTTTCCCTGGGATCCAGATTCCTAATCCAAGGAAATACTACAGTGGTTAGTGTAGCCTCACTTTTCTCTGCAATTTAGAGATAATATGAATTCATGGGTATAAGTAAGCAACTAAAAATAGCACGAGTAACGGTTGGTAATAACGATATTAAATTTATGAAATTATGATTTGGTAGCTCCGCAAATTTACTTAAAAAAAAAAAAGCAAACATTGTTTTGCAGGTAGTATAAGCACTGCATTGCATGCAAATGGTAAAAATGAAAATAACTGGGGAATATCCAGGGTTCTTTTTACAGAAGTGTTCCGTAAAAAGGAAGTGTTTGGCGTCTCTATTGGGGGAGTCTCTGCACCAAACTTTGTCAAGAGCCCCGTTTTAAATAAGGTCACTGAGAGGAAGGGGAGTAGTTTTGGTCGTGTTAATGTAATATCACTCTAAGCAGGGATTGCCATCTTCTGCCTCTTTTTCGACTAAATGCATTATGAGTCGGGAAAGGTTGCACTTTTCCCTTGTACACTGTTCGTCATACAAGAATCTGATGTCAAGTCCCTCTCACATAAAAAGTTAGACTTCGTTTGTATTTCTCCACGATTTTTATTAAACAGAAGAAGGTCACCTTCAACAAAAAAACTAATAGATCAAAGAACAATAAATCAGGTTAATTCCAGAATCTTCCTCAGGTCGCCGAAAACTGGGTTCACAGGGAAAATGGAATGTGATTAGGAATGAGGATTCTATGGAAGATTTTTATTTCTTAACTTGATACTTTCTTGTTGAGTTTAACGTCGTCTCTTAGTTACATTTGCTCTGTGGATAATTTTCATACTGAGGATCAATCTTATTTCTTGCAAAGCACTTCACTGCGTCACTGTCACACCGACAGATAGCAAGCTGGCACTTGTCATTTGAAGGGGCTGCAAGATCCACACACAAAAAAAGAACCAAAATAAGTACAATGCTTTCGTCTACACCAGAATCAGGCGTATCCTTATGTCATCTGAAGTAAAAGTGTTACGATGTCTAAGCTGTGAAGTTTGGTTTTCCCTCATTCACAGGGTACATTAAATTTTTACTTCGAACAGACAGAAATAATTTTAAGTGGTAGAATTCGTCCGCGTCCCAATTTATACTACACTCTTATTCAAAATATAAAAAGGGAGAAGCATTGGCGCAAAGATTTAGAATAAATGCTGTGACAGTTACACTCATAATCAAGTCGCTGGAATACATTCATTAAACAATCTGGTTAATTATTTAACATGACCATCGTAAAACTCCTTTTAAAAGTTCCTCATACCACATTCAGCGCATCCTTCTCTCTTGTAAACTTTTGTGTAGATGTTCCAGGGAAAAGTACACAGCTTGTCACGGTTTATCCGCCTGTAACATGCATCATGTGTTTGACAACACCTGAAATAAGTTAAACAGTTTCAGCGTGACTCTTCAATCGTGGTTATTATTCACGAGTGAATCGTGCTCTTCTCTCGATATAAAACATTGTAGATGGTAGTGATGAGATAAAACGAGGGCGGAAAAGGGGATGGGAAGGTGAAGAACTGAGGTGGAATCGATATGAATGATTTGGAGGAGGAAGAGGAGACGACGGAGTAAAACCAAGCAAGCTCTTACTCTTATAGGTAGTTCGACCGCTTGAAGTAACCGGCATAGTTCCACAGTCGGTCGCTCAATGGCTAAGATGCAAAATCAAACCAAGGATCACAATTTAATTGGATTTAAATTTATCGCTCCGTTGTAAAAAAATAATAAATGTACTCTCCTCCTACAGTATACGAGCATTTTAGGGTCCTTACCTATCAAGACCATCCACTGGGGTCCCCTCCCCTCCAAGTCCACAATAACATCCGTAATGATTGTACTTTAACGGGTCGTTAGAGGTCGCGCAATCAATCATCTTGTAGAACTGAATTAAGTTTCTACGAGACCTGGCATGATTGTGATCATCTGTAATGGATGTGATAAGTTTGTCGCACTGAGCAAGTGCAATACATGAACACTTCATTATATGAATAATACAAAAAGTCCCACATACTGTATCTACGCATTATGAATTTCGAATTAAGCATACAGATTTTTTGAAATGTTACATTTTTATCATATGGTTATATTCAACACCGAAATTACTTGACCATGCATCGAGTAAGATAATCGTATAGTTTTTTAATTGATACCGTGTATCCGATGTTGAGAACCATCATCCGCGGAATTCTGCAAAACAAAACAAAAGAAAATATTCAGAACAGGGATGATTTTAGAGAACTAGTCATCAACAGCTTAATCTTCCAAGTATGACAATGATCGTTGCACGTTTAGATGAAATTTATTTCGATGAAAATTGAGATAAATGTATTGAGGATAAAGTGATGTAGCTGAAAATTTGTTCAGGCCTTGTCGCAGATTTCATTCATTTAAATGCGAGACAGGAAAGACACAAGCCACAATCTTTTAAGATTGATTGATATGAGAGCTTCTCTATTAAGTTCAGTGTCTGAATCAACATGCTTGCTTTTCTAGTTTTAGTTTGGGTCCAAATTCAAATTAATCTCTGTTTAAGAAAACTTCGGCATCTGAACCAGGCTCAATTTTCCTTAAATACGCTTTGGAATCAGACGACTTATAACAAACAAGCGGACGAGCATACAAGACGACTGCATAATAAACAAGTGTAGAAGATCAAGAAATGTCCCCAGGCATAATTAACCAGAATTCTCGAATCAAGCTCAAAGTTATTCCGTCTTATTAACTTCATTAGGGAGTTTAAGAAAACTACGACAGCAAAGGGAACGTCACTTAACAAAGGTTTCATAAGCAGAGCAGTTGCTTTCCACGTGCGTTATAAATCTTTGTAAATTTCTCTGCGTCCTCTGCAAAACAACAACGTGAAATGACCAAACTTCGCGTTGTCTGGAGAACGTGAACGGCGACGGCTAATTTTTTACATTTCTATTTTTAATTTAGCGCTGTGTTACATATTCAGTTTTGAGATACTTTTAACGGTGGGAAACAAGCTAAATGACTTTAGAGTATCGCGTTCAAGTTAATTTTTTAACCAACTTTGTCCACGGCGCCGCCGTCGTCGTTCCTTAAACTCCCTGTTTCAAAAACGAGTTAGATCACTCTGTTTTTTCATTCTTGTGTAACATGTGGAGAAAAAAATATCTTAAAATCGTCGGTTTTTACTGAAAATGGCTTTTTGATCATACGGTGTTATTCGTGCCAAAGATCCGAAGTAGATTTTCCAAAAGGGTAGGAAGAAAATTTGCCAGTTAGTATCAAGCCTCTTTGAGGTTTGTGGACTCAAAGTAGCCGAAGTTTTGCAAGTTCGCGCTTCACAATCTGAGCTATTCTTTACCATCCCCGCATATTTTTACCTTTTTGGTACTTTTCCAGTCCTACCAGGCCAATATTTAAGGTTTCCTCTTGCTCAATGGAAATCTCCAAGAACCCTGCGTTTAAAATATTCGTATTTCCCGTTACTTAAAAAAAGGTGCCTGAATAACTACCTGATTTGGGAGTGACATAACACCTTCAAAAACTGCAATGAAAGCGATCATAAAAAGAATTGACCTCATTTCTGTCCTGTTTCTCGAGAAGGGGTCGATACTGTTACTGCTCAAAGCTAAAGCCCTTCAAAAGCTATGCTTGGTATCCGAAATTTCGGCGACTTTATTTTTGTACGAATCAAATACTTAAACGATATTCTCCTGTAAGATTTCATCGTTAGCCAATAAAAAAAGTTTATCGATATAAGTTTTGACGTCAGTTGGTCAGGATAAGAGCTGAATTTACTTCTTTAAAACGTCTTTTGGGTGCGCTGCTTGCTCAGGCTGCCAAGAAATTTACTTAAAGGATCAAACATTTAACCCAGCTTTGATATATGACAAGAATGTGGATGAAACTTCGTTTGTTGCAGCTGCACTTTAATGAGAAATTAACAACTGTAAAAATCACAGGACCCTAAGGCGAGGCACGGGCTGTTTTCAGACAAGAGAAACGCTTTGTGGTGTAATATGATTAATGTGCCTTTAAAAATGTAAAAAAAAAAAAAGCCTGCTTTTCATTCATACTAACTCAGATCCAATTTGAAGCAATTTGAGTTTTTTTATCCTGAACAAACACAAATTGTGTTTGCTTTAGCTAGATCCCAACTTAAAGCGCGAAATTGCTTTCGAAAATGCCCAAATTAATCTCCACAAATGCGCACTCAGGGAAAGAGGAGTAAACCCGATAGAGTTTTCCTTTGTGTTACTATGGAGCAAATCGAGTTCGCTGTCTAAAAGTAAAGAACGGGAAACAGACGATGGTAAAAATGTCCTGCATTTAATGATAAAAAAATTTCCGTTCATCGAGCAAGGAAGAACTGAAACCTCTCCAGAATGAAATGTAGAATCGTTTGAATAGCTGAACAAATGTAAGAATCGTAAAAGAGAGGAGACGCAGGAGTAAATGATACGCACTTGAGCTGCAATGACCGACGAACCAGAATAACTTTAACAGCTACAGAACTTAAACATTTAATCATTGAGAAAACTTTGTTTCTGTGCCATATTGACACAACATTAACTTGACTTTATGTCGTTTTTTTTTTTTTTTTATTCCGTTTCTGTTTCTTTTCTAAGTTATAGTCCGAATCGGAAGCGAGAAAATTTCCATTTGCATTCACTTTATATTTCTCTCTCCTGGGTACAACTTATTTTGTCTGATGGTTCCATGGTGTATGGTTAGCACTCTGGACTCTGAATCCAGCGATCCGAGTTCAAGTCTCGGTGGACCTTACCTTTTACATCTTAATCAGCAATAACAGAGTTGAACAAAGTAGAGTGGACGGTAAAATCTGGCAGCTGCATATGTTCTCATAAAAGGATTTCGTACAGTAGGAGAAGTCAGGAATTTTCTTTTTGTTCCAATGAAATGAAACGAATTCGACAATTTTGAAAACGTCAGCTTCTATAATGCCAGGGTATCGAATAAGGTTTCCAGTCATTCAACGCAGTCTTTTTCATTTCCTTAAGATATAAAAGCTTAGAGAAAACTACTTTGTTTCATTTTCTATTTCTTTATTTATTTGTTATTGATGCCACAATTGAATACACAAAGAAAGTAGACTCCATGTTACCGTGCGCCTGTTTAGTAACAGATTTAACTTGAACTTTAATACAAATTCCAAATTATTTCATTGATCAAGTCAATTCGATCAATTTGGGGACAATGTAAAACAGAATACAAGATTCTTTAAAATAAGCCGCCTTAAATATTTACTTAGTTAAAAAAGTCAGTGTCTACGACTATTTACAAAAGATAGAAAAATTAATCTAAACTAATAACAGGAATAAGATAATTACGATAAAAAATTGGCACTGAATTTATCATAGAAATAATGAAACAATTTCTTGCGATATACTAGCTCGGTGTTAGAATCCCTTATGTTGAGAAGTAGTTCGTTCCATGGGCGATAAATCTGAGTAAAAAATGAATTCTTCAAAGTTTCTGTTCGACTTAAAGGGGACATCGAGTGTTTAATAATCAAAATTTCTCAGGGGCTCGTTACAAGAGCGAAATGATACAAAGTCAAAAATATCTAAATCATGTATATTCTTAAGACATTTAAGGAGGCTCTATGTTTTGCTAAAGAATTTTTGTTTTCGCTTTTCAAGGTCACTAAAAGCCATAAAAAGGCGATGAGCAAGGTTCGGACTATTGTTTGCTGTTGTAAATATTATCAAAATGATTTTCGTTATTAAGCTAAGGCTCCACGGAAGGAGGCGCTCGCCAGCGATAATTTGGCTTTTCCTTTGATTTTCTTCAATTTGTTTGAGTGAAATCTCTCAAAATTTTCACAATTTTTAACATTTGTCCTGCCGATCATTTAAAGCCGAAAAAAAAGAGGATATTGCAAAAGCAGTTTCCTCGCTTTGTGCAATTTTGTGTTTTCTTCCACTATCTCAAATTTGGTCTTACGAATTTTTTTCTGTCAACAGGCACTAAGAAGGGCACAAATATGTTTAACAGTCCAGCAAATCTTAGGAAATTCCACCGAAGGAAACGCGATAAATCATGCTCGAAAGATCCCTATTTTCTTTATCGCAAAACATCACGTAATGGAAAAGAACTTGGTCAAGATCTATATCTCAACGTGCGTAAACTTTCGAATCTCTCGCCTTTTGACAATCTTCTTACGGTGTTTTCTTTCCGGTTGACCTCTTTATCAGGCGTAGAAGTCCTATGAATATTACAGGTGATGTTGCTGAAAAAACCCTAGATTCCATCACATAAAAACTGCATCTTGTTAAACTGTTTTAACACACCTTTTCAGATAACAATCGCGCGATCACATCGAGCTGCCATGTTTGATTTGTATGTTGGCATTTTTAAAGCTCCGTCATGTTCGCACCCAGATCTCGCGTGGTAAAAAACGTTCGAAATTCAGTGGTGTTGAATATCGACGAGGCATTGAGAGCGAATCAAAATGGAAAAATCAAAATGGAAAAATCAAAATATAACAACTCTTGGTCAGCCGGTATGATTCCTGAAATGATAGAACATCTCATTAAGGAAAATAACATAACAATGGCAAACCAAAGTTAAATAAAAATTGTTCACAGATGTTTGTATTAAGGAAAAAAACTGTGATAACTGCGTCGGCCGGGAATCGAACCCGGGTCAACTGCTTGGAAGGCAGCTATGCTCACCACTATACCACCGACGCGGCTACAGGATGTAGCTAAATAAGAAACGTTTGTGATGTTGTCATCGTGAAGACGCAAATCCCGAGTTTGAAATATGAAATCGTCGTTGAGCGGAACGGTGAAAACGTTCGAAATTCTGTGGCGTTGAATATCGACGAGGCATTGACAACATATTTTCTTTAACTGTGAAGCCTCGTAGGACGGGCTGCCAACTGCTCTGAGTTTGGGGCATGGTTCTTACCAAGATTTCCTGTCATGTTTTTTCCCCAAAGGGGTTTCTTCTGGCAGGTTTTTTCTGGCCTCCGTATAACCGTAGTAATGTCCATGTAAGCGGCTACTCATTTCTGTTAATCCCGACTTGGTGAAGTTTGCATGTTAGTAATGTATACCTATTTTTGAATGTGTAAGGAGTTGACTGCATATCAGGATTGTATATAACCGTAGTAATGTCCTTGTAGGCGGTTGCCCATCTCTGTTAATCCCGACTTGGTGAAGTTTGCATGGTAGTAATGTATACCTATTTTTGAATATGTAAGGAGTTGACTGTGTATCAGGATTGTATATAACCGTAGTAATGTCCTTGTAGGCGGTTGCCCATCTCTGTTAATCCCGACTCGGTGAAGTTTGCATGTTAGTAATGTATAACTATTTTTGAATGTGTAAGGAATTGACTGTATATTAGGATTTTATATGGTATATCAGTTGCGAATGTATGTATGTACGCATGCCTTGGGCTATGTCTGCCTCGGGTTGGTTCTCGGCAGGCTTCCCCAGATAAACTTATTTGGTGTACGCTACCGTCTTATTTGTTGTGTATTGGGGACTAAATTAACTGAGAAAAAAGGTACTTCTTTGTGTACTGATTTGAGCTTTTGTGCCTCATAACATTCTTGTCAATCAAAGAGGATTGTGCAGTTCCCTGGGCTCCAGATTGCTAATCCACGGTAACATTACGGTGAATAGTAAAGGAAATGCTCTTCATGAACTTCACTTTATTCTGATATTTGGTAATAATATGAGGAATAACATCCTCTGCCTGACCTTCGACTAAATACGAGTCGGGATAAGCTGTCCTTTTTCCTTGTACAATGTACGTCTTACTAGAATGTGATCTTAACATCCCTTTTACATACAAAATTAGAGTTAAGTCAGACTCAGTTTTGTGTTTTCCCTCGATTTTAATTGTCATTACAGGCTCTCATACAATTTTGTGTGTAATATGTCAAGCTAAATCATAAGAAGTTTGTTCCTTTTTCTTTCTCTTTCTCTCGATTCTTAACTGTTGTTGCTGGTTTATTTTCAATTCTGTGCGTCAGCAGTGTTCGGATGGATAGTTATAATGCTCTTCATTCCATTGCGACTCGGCCGACCTTATCCTTTTACATCTTAATCAGCAATAACAGAGTTGAACAAAGTAGAGTGGACGGTAAAACCTGGCAGCTGCATATGTTCTTATAAAAGGATTTCGTACAGTAAGAGAAGTCAGGAATTTTCTTTTTGTTCCAGTGAAATGAAACGAATTCGACGATTTTGAAAAACGTCAGCTTCTATAATGCCAGGGTATCAAATAAGGTTTCCAGTCATTCAACGCAGTCTTTTTCATTTCCTTAAGATATAAAAGCTTAGAGAAAACTACTTTGTTTCATTTTCTATTTCTTTATTTATTTGTTATTGATGCCACAATTGAATACACAAAGAAAGTAGACTCCATGTTACCGTGCGCCTGTTTAGTAACAGATTTAACTTGAACTTTAATACAAATTCCAAATTATTTCATTGATCGAGTCAATTCGATCAATTTGGGGACAATGTAAAACAGAATACAAGATTCTTTAAAATAAGCCGCCTTAAATATTTACTTAGTTAAAAAAGTCAGTGTCTACGACTATTTACAAAAGATAGAAAAATTAATCTAAACTAATAACAGGAAAAAGATAATTACGATAAAAAATTGGCACTGAATTTATCATAGAAATAATGAAATAATTTCTTGCGATATACTAGCTCGGTGTTAGAATCCCTTATGTTGAGAGGTAGTTCGTTCCATGGGCGATAAATCTGAGTAAAAAATGAATTCTTCAAAGTTTCTATTCGACTTAAAGGGGACATCGAGTGTTTAATAATCAAAATTTCTCAGGGGTTCGTTACAAGAGCGAAATGATACAAAGTCAAAAATATCTAAATCATGTATATTCTTAAGACATTTAAGGAGGCTCCATGTTTTGCTAAAGAATTTTTGTTTTCGCTTTTCAAGGTCACTAAAAGCCATAAAAAGGCGATGAGCAAGGTTCGGACTATTGTTTGCTGTTGTAAATATTATCAAAATGATTTTCGTTATTAAGCTAAGGCTCCACGGAAGGAGGCGCTCGCCAGCGATAATTTGGCTTTTCCTTTGATTTTCTTCAATTTGTTTGAGTGAAATCTCTCAAAATTTTCACAATTTTTAACATTTGTCCTGCCGATCATTTAAAGCCGAAAAAAAAAGAGGATATTGCAAAAGCAGTTTCCTCGCTTTGTGCAATTTTGTGTTTTCTTCCACTATCTCAAATTTGGTCTTTCGAATTTTTTTCTGTCAACAGGCACTAAGAAGGGCACAAATATGTTTAACAGTCCAGCAAATCTTAGGAAATTCCACCGAAGGAAACGCGATAAATCATGCTCGAAAGATCCCTATTTTCTTTATCGCAAAACATCACGTAATGGAAAAGAACTTGGTCAAGATCTATATCTCAACGTGCGTAAACTTTCGAATCTCTCGCCTTTTGACAATCTTCTTACGGTTTTTTCTTTCCGGTTGACCTCTTTATCAGGCGTAGAAGTCCTATGAATATTACGGGTGATGTTGCTGAAAAAACCCTAGATTCCATCACATAAAAACTGCATCTTGTTAAACTGTTTTAACACACCTTTTCAGATAACAATCGCGCGATCACATCGAGCTGCCATGTTTGATTTGCATGTTGGCATTTTTAAAGCTCCGTCATGTTCGCACCCAGATCTCGCGTGGTAAAAAACGTTCGAAATTCAGTGGTGTTGAATATCGACGAGGCATTGAAAGCGAATCAAAATGGAAAAATCAAAATGGAAAAATCAAAATATAACAACTCTTGGTCAGCCGGTATGATTCCTGAAATGATAGAACATCTCATTAAGGAAAATAACATAACAATGGCAAACCAACTGGTGTTAAATAAAAATTGTTCACAGATGTTTGTATTAAGGACAAAACTGTGATAACTGCGTCGGCCGGGAATCGAACCCGGGTCAACTGCTTGGAAGGCAGCTATGCTCACCACTATACCACCGACGCTTGAGTAATTCTCTATTGGACACCCTATTTGAAGAAACAACGGAAAATCGATACAGTGTTTTGGGCTAACAGTACAAGGACTTATCTTTAGTTTCAGAATAACTGAAAAAAAAAATGACACTTCTTTGTGTAAAGTTTGAGTTTTTTTGTGCCTCATAACATTCATGTCAACCAAAGACGCCTGTGCAGTTCCCTGGGCTCAAGAATTCCTAATCCAAGGTAACATTACGGGGAATAGTAAAGGACATGCTCTTCATGGACTTCACTTTATTCTGTTATTTTAGTTATGATATGAATACTTCTCTGCTATAGCCAAAGGGAAGTATTTACCTCCTTGACTGAGTAGTCCTCGCACCAAATTTTGTTAAGAGCCCCGTTTTGCCGTCACTAAAAAGAAACAAGGTGAGTCTGTTTATTGTGTGAATGCAAAATCAATCTAGAGACGGAGTATAAACCTCTCTCTCCTTCGATTAAATACGATTCGAGCGAAGCTGTACTTTTCCCTTGTACAATTTACGTCTTACTAGAATCTGATCTTCAGAATGAAATGTAGAATTTCAAAACAGAGGAAATGTCAGGAGTAAATGATCTGCACTTAAGCTGCAACGACCGACGAGCCAGAATAACAGCTACAGAACTTAAACCCTTGATCATTAAAAAACTTTGTTCAGTTCTGTGCCATATTAAGACAACATTTAGCTTGACTTGATATTTTTCTTATTCCGTTTCTGCTTCTTTTTTGAAGTTAAAGTCAGAATCGAAGTTAGGAAATTTTCATTGAATTCACCTTATAATTCTCTCTCTTAGCTCCAACTAATACTGTCTGATTAGGTCCCATGGTGTAATGGTTAGCACTCTGGACTCTGAATCCAGCGATCCGAGTTCAAGTCTCGGTGGGACCGTCCTTTTACATTTTAACCAGCAATTGCAACAACAGAGTTGAACAGAATGGAGTGGACGGTAAAACCTGGAAGCTGCATATGTTCTTATAAAAGGAATTCATATACAGTTGAACCCCGATCACTCGAACCCTCGGTAACTCGAATTCCCCACAAACTCCAAGCAAAAATGATGTCCCTTTGATTTGCCCCATACATTTACTATAATTTTAACCTCTATAGCTCGAAACCCCGTTAACTCGAAGCGATTTTTTACTTCCCTTTAGGTACTTTTCTTTGTAATTTTAGCCTCGATAATTCGAAGTAGATTTTCACTTTTTGGGGACCAATGAGCCATAACATCTTGCACCGAAGATTACATTTAATCTCATCAGTTTACTCGTAGTTTTCATGCTTTTGTTTTGTCGCTTTTATGCTAGAGATCTTAAAATAAAACATGTATAAACACAAAACCTCTTTAATCAAGTGTTTGTGGTCTTTTTGTTTAAAACCCCTATAACTCGAAACCCTGATAACTCGAAGTATTTCAATTTCCCTTGGCAATTCGAATTACCGTGGTTCAACTGCAGTAACAGGAGCCAGGAGTTTTCTTTTTGGTCCTATGAAATGAAACAAATTGGACAATTTTGAAAAACGCCACGGCTTCCAATGCAAGGTTACCGATTAAGGTTTCCAATCACTTGACGTAGTCTTTTTCATTTCCTAACGAAATTAAAACTCAGCTTCTCTGTCTCATTTTTCATTTCTTTGTTATTGATGCCACAATTGAATTCACACAGTAAGCAGATTCCATGTTGCCGTGCGCCTGTTCAGGAATAGATCAACGGAGATAACGACAAAATGTGATTGGAAGAAAAACTGGCACACAAAGGGTAGCCAAGTGTGTCAGAATATTCCACCATATTTTGACGTCTTCTGTGAACAAGTAGTGTATTGATCAGCAACGCGCTGAAATGGAATGTACTTATTTTAAGAGATGAAAAAACAAATTTTAAGGTGATGTCATCAAAACTTCTGTCCTTCATTAGATCATAAGGAACAACCAATAGAAATAATAAACCAGTAAAAATAGAATAGTTAGCCGTTCATGAAGCATTTTAAGAACAGTTGAATTAGCCTCATTGCGTCGGCCGGGAATCGAACCCGGGTCAACTGCTTGGAAGGCAGCTATGCTCACCACTATACCACCGACGCGGCTACAGGATGTAGCCAAATAAGAAACGTTTGTGATGTTGTCATCGTGAAGACGCAAATCCTGAGTTTGAAATATGAAATCGTCGTTGAGCGTAACGGTGAAAACGTTCGAAATTCTGTGGCGTTGAATATCGACGAGGCATTGACAACATATTTTCTTTAACTGTGAAGCCTCGTAGTACGGGCTGCCAACTGCTCTGAGTTTGGGGCATGGTTCTTACCAAGATTTCCTGTCATGTTTTTTCCCCAAAGGGGTTTTTTCTGGCAGGTTTTTTCTGGCCTCCGTATAACCGTAGTAATGTCCATTTAAGCGGTTACTCATTTCTGTTAATCCCGACTTGGTTAAGTTTGCATGTTAGTAATGTATACCTATTTTTGAATGTGTAAGGAGTTGACTGCATATCAGGATTGTATATAACCGTAGTAATGTCCTTGTAGGTGGTTGCCCATCTCTGTTAATCCCGACTTGGTGAAGTTTGCATGTTAGTAATGTATACCTATTTTTGAATATGTAAGGAGTTGACTGTGTATCAAGATTGTACATAACCGTAGTAATGTCCTTGTAGGCGGTTGCCCATCTCTGTTAATCCCGACTTGGTGAAGTTTGCATGTTAGTAATGTATACCTATTTTTGAATGTGTAAGGAATTGACTGTATATCAGGATTGTATATGGTATATCAGTTGCGAATGTATGTATGTACGCATGCCTCGGGCTATGTATGCCTCGGGTTGGTTCTCGGCAGGCTTCCCCAGATAAACTTATTTGGTGTACGCTACCGTCTTATTTGTTGTGTATTGGGGACTAAATTAACTGAGAAAAGAGGTACTTCTTTGTGTACTGATTTGAGCTTTTGTGCCTCGTAACATTCTTGTCAATCAAAGAGGATTGTGCAGTTCCATGGGCTCCAGATTGCTAATCCACGGTAACATTACGGTGAATAGTAAAGGAAATGCTCTTCATGAACTTCACTTTATTCTGATATTTGGTAATAATATGAGGAATAACATCCTCTGCCTGACCTTCGACTAAATACGAGTCGGGAGAAGCTGTACTTTTTCCTTGTACAATGTACGTCTTACTAGAATCTGATCTTAACATCCCTTTTACATACAAAATTAGAGTTAAGTCAGACTCAGTTTTGTGTTTTCCCTCGACTTTAATTGTCATTACAGGCTCTCATACAATTTTGTGTGTAATATATCAAGCTAAATCATAAGAAGTTTGTTCCTTTTTCTCTCTCTTTCTCCCGATTCTTAACTGTTGTTGCTGGTGTATTTTCAATTCTGTGCGTCAGCAGTGTTCGGATGGATAGTTATAACGCTCTTCATTCCATTGCGACTCGGCCGACCTTATCCTTTTACATCTTAATCAGCAATAACAGAGTTGAACAAAGTAGAGTGGACGGTAAAACCTGGCAGCTGCATATGTTCTTATAAAAGGATTTCGTGCAGTAAGAGAAGTCAGGAATTTTCTTTTTGTTCCAGTGAAATGAAACGAATTCGACGATTTTGAAAAACGTCAGCTTCTATAATGCCAGGGTATCGAATAAGGTTTCCAGTCATTCAACGCAGTCTTTTTCATTTCCTTAAGATATAAAAGCT
The DNA here is from genome assembly GCF_036669915.1 of Pocillopora verrucosa. Lineage (NCBI taxonomy): Eukaryota > Metazoa > Cnidaria > Anthozoa > Scleractinia > Pocilloporidae > Pocillopora > Pocillopora verrucosa. Next base: position 31,061,733 of record NC_089312.1, on the reverse strand, counting down.
TAGAGAAAACTACTTTGTTTCATTTTCTATTTCTTTATTTATTTGTTATTGATGCCACAATTGAATACACAAAGAAAGTAGACTCCATGTTACCGTGCGCCTGTTTAGTAACAGATTTAACTTGAACTTTAATACAAATTCCAAATTATTTCATTGATCGAGTCAATTCGATCAATTTGGGGACAATGTAAAACAGAATACAAGATTCTTTAAAATAAGCCGCCTTAAATATTTACTTAGTTAAAAAAGTCAGTGTCTACGACTATTTACAAAAGATAGAAAAATTAATCTAAACTAATAACAGGAATAAGATAATTACGATAAAAAATTGGCACTGAATTTATCATAGAAATAATGAAACAATTTCTCGCGATATACTAGCTCGGTGTTAGAATCCCTTATGTTGAGAGGTAGTTCGTTCCATGGGCGATAAATCTGAGTAAAAAATGAATTCTTCAAAGTTTCTATTCGACTTAAAGGGGACATCGAGTGTTTAATAATCAAAATTTCTCAGGGGTTCGTTACAAGAGCGAAATGATATAAAGTCAAAAATGTCTAAATCATGTATATTCTTAAGACATTTAAGGAGGCTCCATGTTTTGCTAAAGAATTTTTGTTTTCGCTTTTCAAGGTCACTAAAAGCCATAAAAAGGTGATGAGCAAGGTTCGGACTATTGTTTGCTGTTGTAAATATTATCAAGATGATTTTCGTTATTAAGCTAAGGCTCCACGAAAGGAGGCGCTCGCCAGCGATAATTTGGCTTTTCCTTTGATTTTCTTCAATTTGTTTGAGTGAAATCTCTCAAATTTTCACAATTTTTAAAATTTGTCCTGCCGATCATTTAAAGCCGAAAAAATAGGGGATTGCAAAGGCAGTATCCTCGCTATGTACGATTTTGTGTTTTCTTCCTCTATCTCAAATATGGTCTTACGAATTTTTTCTATCAACAGGCACTAAGAAGGGCACAAATATGTTTAACGGTCCAGCAAATCTTAGGAAATTCCATCGAAGGAAACGCGATAAATCATGCTCAAAAGATCCCTATTTTCTTTATCGCAAAACATCATGTAATGGAAAGAACTTAGTCAAGATCTATATCTCAACGTGCGTAAACTTTCGAATCTCTCGCCTTTTGGCAACCTTCTTACGGTGTTTTCTTTCCGGTTGACCTCTTTATCAGGCGTAGAAGTCCTATGAATTACGGGTGCTGTTGCTGAAAAAACCCTAGATTCCATCACATAAAAACTGCATCTTGTTAAACTGTTTTAACACACCTTTTCAGATAACAATCGCGCGATCATATCGGGCTGCCATGTTTGATTTGCATGTTGGCATTTTTAAAGCTCCGTCATGTTCGCACCCAGATCTCGCGTGGTAAAAAACGTTCGAAATTCAGTGGTGTTGAATATCGACGAGGCGTTGAAAGCGAATCAAAATGGAAAAATCAAAATGGAAAAATCAAAACATAACAACTCCTGGTCAGCCGGCATGATTCCTGAAATGATAGAACACCTCATTGAGGAAAATAACATAACAATGGCAAACCAAAGTTAAATAAAAATTGTTCACAGATGTTTGTATTAAGGACAAAACTGTGATAACTGCGTCGGCCGGGAACCGAACCCGGGTCAACTGCTTGGAAGGCAGCTATGCTCACCACTATACCACCGACGCTTGAGTAATTCTCTATTGGACACCCTATTTGAAGAAACAACGGAAAATCGATACAGTGTTTTGGGCTAAAAGTACAAGGACTTATCTTTAGTTTCAGAATAACTGAAAAAAAAAATGACACTTCTTTGTGTAAAGTTTGAGTTTTTTTGTGCCTCATAACATTCATGTCAACCAAAGACGCCTGTGCAGTTCCCTGGGCTCAAGAATTCCTAATCCAAGGTAACATTACGGGGAATAGTAAAGGACATGCTCTTCATGAACTTCACTGTAAATGATCTGCACTTAAGCTGCAACGACCGACGAGCCAGAATAACAGCTACAGAACTTAAACCCTTGATCATTAAAAAACTTTGTTCAGTTCTGTGCCATATTAAGACAACATTTAGCTTGACTTGATGTTTTTCTTATTCCGTTTCTGCTTCTTTTCTGAAGTTAAAGTCAGAATCGAAGTTAGAAAATTTTCATTTGCATTCATCTTATATTTCTCTCTCTTAGCTCCAACTAATACTGTCTGATTAGGTTCCCATGGTGTAATGGTTAGCACTCTGGACTCTGAATCCAGCGATCCGAGTTCAAGTCTCGGTGGGACCTGTCCTTTTACATTTTAACCAGCAATTGCAACAACAGAGTTGAACAGAATGGAGTGGACGGTAAAACCTGGAAGCTGCATATGTTCTTATAAAAGGAATTCATATACAGTTGAACCCCGATCACTCGAACCCTCGGTAACTCGAATTCCGCACAAACTCCAAGCAAAAATGATGTCCCTTTGATTTGCCCCATACATTTACTATAATTTTAACCTCTATAGCTCGAAACCCCGTTAACTCGAAGCGATTTTTTACTTCCCTTTAGGTACTTTTCTTTGTAATTTTAGCCTCGATAATTCGAAGTAGATTTTCACTTTTTGGGGACCAATGAGCCATAACATCTTGCACCGAAGATTACATTTAATCTCATCAGTTTACTCGTAGTTTTCATGCTTTTGTTTTGTCGCTTTTATGCTAGAGATCTTAAAACAAAACATGTATAAACACAAAACCTCTTTAATCAAGTGTTTGTGGTCTTTTTGTTTAAAACCCCTATAACTCGAAACCCTGATAACTCGAAGTATTTCAATTTCCCTTGGCAATTCGAGTTACCGAGGTTCAACTGCAGTAACAGGAGCCAGGAGTTTTCTTTTTGGTCCTATGAAATGAAACAAATTCGACAATTTTGAAAAACGCCAGCTTCTAATGCAAGGTTACCGATTAAGGTTTCCAATCACTTGACGTAGTCTTTTTCATTTCCTAACGAAATTAAAACTCAGCTTCTCTGTCTCATTTTTCATTTCTTTGTTATTGATGCCACAATTGAATTCACACAGTAAGCAGATTCCATGTTGCCGTGCGCCTGTTCAGGAATAGATCAACGGAGATAACGACAAAATGTGATTGGAAGAAAAACTGGCACACAAAGGGTAGCCAAGTGTGTCAGAATATTCCACCATATTTTGACGTCTTCTGTGAACAAGTAGTGTATTGATCAGCAACGCGCTGAAATGGAATGTACTTATTTAAGAGATGAAAAAACAAATTTTAAGGTGATGTCATCAAAACTTCTGTCCTTCATTAGATCATAAGGAACAACCAATAGAAATAATAAACCAGTAAAAATAGATTAGTTAGCCGTTCATGAAGCATTTTAAGAACAGTTGAATTAGCCTCATTGCGTCGGCCGGGAATCGAACCCGGGTCAACTGCTTGGAAGGCAGCTATGCTCACCATTATACCACCGACGCGGCTACAGGATGTAGCTAAATAAGAAACGTTTGTGATGTTGTCATCGTGAAGACGCAAATCCTGAGTTTGAAATATGAAATCGTCGTTGAGCGTAACGGTGAAAACGTTCGAAATTCTGTGGCGTTGAATATCGACGAGGCATTGACAACATATTTTCTTTAACTGTGAGGCCTCGTAGGACGGGCTGCCAACTGCTCTGAGTTTGGGGCATGGTTCTTACCAAGATTTCCTGTCATGTTTTTTCCCCAAAAGGGTTTTTTCTGGCAGGTTTTTTCTGGCCTCCGTATAACCGTAGTAATGTCCATGTAAGCGGTTACTCATTTCTGTTAATCCCGACTTGGTGAAGTTTGCATGTTAGTAATGTATACCTATTTTTGAATGTGTAAGGAGTTGACTGCATATCAGGATTGTATATAACCGTAGTAATGTCCTTGTAGGCGGTTGCCCATCTCTGTTAATCCCGACTTGGTGAAGTTTGCATGTTAGTAATGTATACCTATTTTTTAATATGTAAGGAGTTGACTGTGTATCAAGATTGTACATAACCGTAGTAATGTCCTTGTAGGCGGTTGCCCATATCTGTTAATCCCGACTTGGTGAAGTTTGCATGTTAGTAATGTATACCTATTTTTGAATGTGTAAGGAATTGACTGTATATCAGGATTGTATATGGTATATCAGTTGCGAATGTATGTATGTACGCATGCCTCGGGCTATGTATGCCTCGGGTTGGTTCTCGGCAGGCTTCCCCAGATAAACTTATTTGGTGTACGCTACCGTCTTATTTGTTGTGTATTGGGGACTAAATTAACTGAGAAAAAAGGTACTTCTTTGTGTACTGATTTGAGCTTTATGTGCCTCATAACATTCTTGTCAATCCAAGAGGATTGTGCAGTTCCATGGGCTCCAGATTGCTAATCCACGGTAACATTACGGTGAATAGTAAAGGAAATGCCTTTCATGAACTTCACTTTATTCTGATATTTGGTAATAATATGAGGAATAACATCCTCTGCCTGACCTTCGACTAAATACGAGTCGGGAGAAGCTGTACTTTTTCCTTGTACAATGTACGTCTTACTAGAATCTGATCTTAACATCCCTTTTACATACAAAATTAGAGTTAAGTCAGACTCAGTTTTGTGTTTTCCCTCGACTTTAATTGTCATTACAGGCTCTCATACAATTTTGTGTGTAATATGTCAAGCTAAATCATAAGAAGTTTGTTCCTTTTTCTCTCTCTTTCTCCCGATTCTTAACTGTTGTTACTGGTGTATTTTCAATTCTGTGCGTCAGCAGTGTTCGGATGGATAGTTATAATGCTCTTCATTCCATTCTGACTCGGCAAAACACCTGGCTGCTGCTCCGTCACATTCACAAATGGCTCGCTCACATGAACCCTCTTCATCAACTGCATGAGTTTCGTCAAATAAGAAGCATACGTGTTAGTAATAGCAATATTAGTTTTAATTGTTGTGTCTATTTAAATCTTCGAAAATATAAAAGATAATAAAATTACAAACATTCTGCTTTTTTTTCAAGTAAAGAGTACGTTGAGAAGAAGACTGATCATCGGGACATCTTTGTATAGTTTACAAATGCGTATCAGCGATATAGCATTCCTATAATTTCAAATTAGATAGGAAAATAGAAAACCAGTGTGCATTTTATTACACTGATTCTTTCAATTTGATTGCGCAAAATTACAAAGGTACAAAATATTGGTATTGCTTCAATTCCCATCTTTTAAACAAAATTCGCACAATTTTTGCCCAGTGACATCTATCAAGTGAACTGCTAACGGGTACCGCAATGAAATAAACGAAAGTTCCCAAGAGTTAGAAAGACTCATAAGTAAATAAAAAAGTGCTGAATTTATCTGGACTTACCACAACCAGTACAGGTGTCATCTCTACTGTATATTTTCCAATAAACAGACGAAGAGAACGTGCACAAGTCTGGATCTTTCATTATACGACCGTAACATTCATCATGAACTTGACAGCACCTGAAATTGGAGAATTTTATAACTACCGTCATTTACTACCTCTATCAGATTGTTGTGGTTCTTGAAACCAGAAATGGTGCTGATGGCTTTCTAAAGAAATTTTCCAAGATTTCCTACTTAAGGGGAACTCTACCTTATCACAAGCACTTTGCTATAATCAAATCCGTTTCCTTCCTAGAAGGGAAATAAAGGAACGCCCATCTATTTCGCTTTAGAACAAGAAAGCGGGGATGCTGCAGTGGCAAAAATTTATCTCAGAGCTGTGGCTCGGGATGAAGTCTCATGTGGGTAAGAAGGTGTCTTCTGCAGTACATAAACAAGTGATCCTTTACAGATGAACTGGTGTTTGATATGACTGCGCCTACCTATCAGTAGCATCTAATGGATTTCCTGTTCCTCCATAACCGCAATAACAGCCATAGTCGACGTAATACAAAGAACTTCGTGACGTGGTACACTTAATCATGTTGCGAAACTGCACAAGGTTCCTCTGCGTACGGGTAAAGTCTTCTGTAAATGACAAAATTCAATGTGCGAGGAAGAATCAGAGCTAAGTTGTTATAACTTAATTTTTTTAGGGAAGCGGGGAAATCAGGTGGCCATGGGAACACGCACTCAACCTCATAGGGCTACATTAGATATGAGAATATGGCAACCTCTTAACATATACAGAAAAAAAAAAACATCCATTCCCCCTTCCTACTTATCCGAATGGCCACAAACGTTCTTTTTGTTTCCCAAAAACCATCCACAGCTTGATCAATTTAAGAGGCCTTCCTCGGTTATTCAAGTCCCTAAATTAAACAGCTAAATGTCTCACTAAAGAGAAACTAAAAGTAAGACTTTTTCACATGTACACGTCAATCATTCGGATCGGAGTGTAATTACATGCGTTAGTTGGGTTTTAAAAATCTCAGCCCGTAATTCATCAACCCAAAGCCTTCTGGTTTAATTTCAGTTTGAAATTATAAGGGACAAAACTCGCTAATACGAGAGGATGGAATCTCGCACAAGAACTTAGCCTTTGCTAAAAGGGAGATTGTAGGGAGTGAAGAAGAAGCTTTAACATAGCTTGCACAAGCCATACATTATTTTTACCTCACCTGAACTAATTATTTTCTGCTCGAAGTCTTGTTGTGGTTCATCCTGTATTAACCCGAAAAATAAGACACGACCTAAAGACGTGGTCTCCACAAATCCACGCATATCTAGATAAATTAACTCCGACGATGGGCTGAGTTTTCCCTATAAAAGGAACTATATCTATAGAAAAGAGCTCTCTTTATTTTACAGAATGCACAAACCTTCACTTTCTTTAAAGAACCTTTGTTAAAGTTCGCGTCAAGTGAAAGATTTAGTGTTAACTTTGTAACGTACAGTTCTTTAAATCAGTCATATCGATGCATCCTTTTACTCTTATTTCTTTTGGGTGTTTCGTTTCTTCTTATGTTGCTCTATTCTTGCGAGCTCGCTTTGTAGCGGGGTTATAATCGGAGATAATTTTCGAAAATATACGAAATTACCTTTGCAATAACTTAGGGTCTGAATGAGGTCAACCGTTAGCCGTAAAACGGCCCAAAAATTCAGTCGTTAGGCGAAAAAATTGAAATCCGTAAGTCGTTACAACAGTGGACCGTAAAAACCACATCCCTTTTCACTACCTACCTTGCGAGATGGGAGAGAGAAAGTAGAAGATAAAACGACCATCGTTAGCAAGATTATACCCTGCATTGTGTTGGCTGTTCCCACCTTCTCCTTTTTGATACCAGAGTTTCTTCTAGTGAAATATGGCTAAGTTGAGCACCTCTGTTTATTTCTCTAATATCTTATTTGATTTAGTAATCTGTATCGCGTGTTTTAATCACCTGACACTGTCACAGCCTTAAGGGTTAACAAAATATATGGGGTGTGAAACGATCATCTGCTCCAGCTGATTCATTGACGTGATATTGAAATAACAAATAATGAAACTATCACTGCGTAGATTGATAAACTCTACAAGAGTTTGAAGAGTACAAATCTAAGTGACCTTAAGAGAGCAGATAACTTATACCCTTCATCGTCCATAACGCGAGCGAAATGACAGCTGGAGAATTCAAATTTCGTGCAGAAATCGTCGATAACCCGTGACGTTCGCGATAATCAGATTTCTTGTCGTTTGCATAACTCTAGTATAGTATTATAAGGAGAAAAAAGGTGAGGACTCACTCTTTCAGCCTCTTTTTCTATCGAAAATAGCCTTGAAATGTTTCAAGGAAAGTTCATCGATCCGCTTTACCTTAATGAAGCGGTAAACCATGAAGCAAATCTCAATAGAGATATTTGTAATGATAAAAAAACAAATTTTTAAAAAATGATGCTTCGGCTTCATTTGTGGCGAGGCTAGGACCGGTCTCTTTACCCCAAAGGGCGCATTTTCAACTGATAGGATTGGAAAATTTTATTGAGAGGGTTATATTCAGTAGCTTGATAGAAGAAACAGTTGAAAATCGTAGCTGACCGGCCAGCCTTTAATCAATAAGGATCTGAATAATGTGAACCACCAATGAGAAGTAGATTTCATTTAAGTGTACGACTAGCAGTCATGAATATTCGTGATAATTCCGTGCGAACACCTCGAGGGCCCCAAATAATGGATGGCAAAATTGTAAGAACTTAAAGGAAACATTTGTGTTTCAGTATATTTTACTCATCAAATACTCATTACAAAGTGCCAATGAGAAGTCATCAGTGAAAATACGTGGCTGAAAGTAAAAGACACTTGAGTTCCTTATCAACAAAAATATGATTATGTTTGCTGTAAAAGAGCACCATTATTATTGCCATTAAAAAAGTGAATAAATCATAACATTACAAACAAAACATGTAACGTTTTTCAAAGTTAACTGAACCAAATCTACTGTTTTTCACCCTCTGTGCTTTCTTTTATGTGTCTTACGCTAAAACATCTTTAATCTGCTTCGTAATTTCATTTAAAAAATGTGTGTTATGGGTTTGAAACTGTTATTACCTCTTTAAGATGTTTGATTCACTTTTGTAGTAAGGTTAAGAAGGAACTTTATGTTGTTTTCCTATGGGACTATGTGAGGAAACGAAGAGAGCTGTGTGCGCGTTCACGTTGAGAAGACGAAAAATTGAATCTAAAAGCTAGCAAACAATTTTCAGGCCACTCAAACTTCTAAAGTATTTAATTTTGGCGGAAAGTCCCCTCTAAAATACGGCCTCCTCAAGTAAAGGCACGGTGTTTCTTGTTTGTTTTTCCATAGAAATCAACCACCTGAAAATTTGAATTTCCATCCCAGATCACGCATTCGTAAAAAGAATAACATATAAAAGTAACGCGAATTTAGTGAAAAAGTGTCCTAGATTTTAAAAATCAAACAAGTGTTCTCGCGATTCCACAGAAAAAGAGTTAGAAAATGAAGCGATTAGTTTCCTTTCTTCACTGCTTCGCCATTTTTCAAATGACAATGGCTGCAAGTCCTCTCGTTCAGGTACGGCACACTTTTAATGGTAAAAAAAGAAGTATTTTTTGCAAGTCGAAGAACTTATGTCTAAGTATGGGAAAAAACATTGAATGAAGTATTTTCTTGAAAAAGCGTTCTTACTTCGTAGGGAACCTTTACATAAGTATTAAAGCACCATAATTATAGGAGGGCCACACGTTTATTAGCTCCGGTTATTTCGTGCTAACCCTCATAAAATAAAGTCTTTACTTACTTACTTACTATAGGAAGTGAAAGGTTTTGATAAGTATTCTTCCTACATCGATATCGATATTTGATTCCTCAAGGAATAAGAGGCGTTTAGGTGAAACTGAACACTGAGCGCTAAGAAAAGACTGGAAACCTAAATGGTGTTAGGAGCAATGCCTATCAAAAAGCTACGTTTGTTTTTTAATCAGGGTCTTGAGACTAGTTCAATAGTATTTGTAATTTGAAGCTGTATCAAACGGTCCTTGTGCACGGTTTGTAACGTGTATTTCAAGACTAGATGGGTGCGTAATCAGCCAGAGTTCGTGTCTCCGGCTTTACTAATGGAGCTGTTATTCAGAATGAAACTACTTCGGCTCCTACCCCAACACTATTTGCACATGAGAGTGAAAAGACTCTCCTGCTTTAGACGGAGTAAAGGGTAAGATAACCATTTAAACAGCATTTCACTGAGCTTGAAGAGTAACTAACGGTAATTATTCCCCTACTGATGTACTGACTTCTTTATTTTCAACAGGACAAAGAAGAGATCTTGGCACTTAAAGGTTTTATACCTATCATAAATATAATATCATTGTAATTTGTCATGTGTAGACATTGCCGACCAACTTTTCCAAGATACAGTAGCAAAAACATATTTCTTCTTTCTTCCCCCTGTTAAATCTAGAGCAATAAAATATGTCCTAGTCACTAACTGTGCCATCAGCTAAAAGCATTTAGATGAGCAATTGCACCAAACCTTTGAATCACATGGTTTTCCACAAATCTTAAATGCGTCCTTAGTAAGGTTCAACTTCTCGTTTTAACGACAGCAGAGGATGAGGAAAGATATGCCTTGATTTCATTTAGCAAGATTTATGTAGACAGTACTTAAAAGAAATGATAGCTTCGATTTCCGACCCGAGAAGGTAAGATCTTTCTCTATTTCCTGCTAGATCATGATTACTTGTTAAAGGGCAATCTCTTTCTTTTTTGAGTAGAAAGTGCTGATTCCCCCATAACATCCCCCAACTCTAGAAGTATTTTGGGATTCGGTCTGATGATATTGTGCGGAGTCAATAGAAACCCCCTCGACTACAATGGTTACGGATGCTACTGCGGACTCGGCGGAGAGGGAACACCAGTTGATGATGTAGACAGGTAAGTGGTAAAATGAAAAAATCGATTGCCTCAACACACAACGCAATTTGCAAATTATGCCTCTTGTCGGTGCCTGGTCGATCATACGATGCTGCATTTGCGGGCTAAAACTCTAAGACAGGATCAGAAAGAAGAGACCATCATGATCAAATTAAAGACAAAGTCAAAGTAATCAAATTATTTCAATGCGGGCCTGGGTATCAAAAACTATTTAGGCAACTGTTTGAAGCTTTGATAACACCAGGGAAGCAAACTTTCCTTTGTAAGTATTATTTCCGATTCTGTTTAATGAGAAGGCAGCCTGCACCAGGTTTGCGACCGTGAACTCCGTTAAACAGGCAAGAAATTTTCCAAGATGTACGCTTAACTCAGTAACTGAAGTAAAACTTGCCATATTTCTTGAATAATTCTATATCTCGGCTACATGGCTGACGTTTTCCTATGAACCGGGACAGCTTGTCCTTGCTTTGAATATTCGGTTCCTAATATCTTATGGAAAAAAGAAGTTTTAACTGTTTCGTTTCAAAGGAAAAGTCAGAAGTTCGTGATTATTTCCTCTATTGTCATTTCTGCTCTCACGACGTTAATGTTTGATGCAGCAGTTATTCACACGAGTCAAAGAGTTAACAGTCTTGCTTTGTCGCCAGGTGTTGCCAAATACACGATGCCTGCTACAATGCAGTGCAGGACTCAGGCAGTTGCCCGTTCGATGTGGCAATTTATGTCATGCCCTACAGTAGGAGAGGTTGTCTTGGATGCGGTAAGATGTTACGTTTTTAACTGTACAGCAAAAAGTTCATTACAAGTTGGTATGGTTGAAGATAGCACTGACCATGTGCAGAAGTAATTTAGGTTTTAAGACGACTTCCTCTTTAAACCAAACAGAGGCAAGCCTCAAGATTAGTTTGTCCAGTTCAGGGGTGTACCTGGACAGAAGATAACGTGTTGCTGGAATATTAGGACATTTAACCCTACGAAACACTTCAGTTCCTATTACCTTAAACGCAGCTAATAGGCTGGGCTAGGGTTTTAGCCCCGGTCGTACCTCGAAGAACCGACTAGGCTAAGAACACGAAAAGGGAACAAACTCCTTTCATCAATGACTGGTAATGAATCGTATTCATTCTGCGTCAACTTAGCTATTACCTTACTGCAGCTCAAAACCGGCCTCTCGAAAGCACGGTTTGCTAAGATTTTTCTTTAGCAACCTGTGCTTAGCAAAACTAGTAAAGCAAAATAAATGGGTTGTAATTGATAGATTCACAGCTAGATGTACAAAACCTAATCAATCAAATTGGTTTCATGTCATGCTAAAGTCACTATTTTTGGGAAAAACAAGCGAAGATAATTCAAAACTTGAACTGTAAGTGGCGAATCACAAGTTCACAAAAATATTACGGACACCGTCACTGCCCGCTTGAAAATCATTATTTGTTCATATTGTTGTGTAATAACAACATAAATCAGATTTACTCGTACATCGACTCGTGGTTTGATGCGAAAATTTGGTTGTCGAGGTGAAGGGATAAGACATTACTGATCGTTGAACTATGCTGCTCTCTCTCATCAGAGCCTGCTAGTTACTACTGGTTTTACGGCAAGTGTCGGAACGCTTTGTGTGAGTGTGACAGTGAGGCTGTCCAGTGTTTCAAGAGTGCTACGTTCAATGATGCTTACAAAGATCATCCACAAGAAAAATGTTAAAAATGCAATGCCCGAGACATCAAGTGATTATTCAATGAATTAAAAAAGAAAACCGCTATTAAAAGAGTCCTATCTTATCTGATAATGTTCGATATCTTCCACTAGCAATCTTATCAACGTTACGAGGCCTGTTTTGCAATTTGCATGCTAAATATAGATGCAAACGTCCTTTCACAACAAAAAAGGGTCGAAAAAAAAAAGCTCTTAAGATTGTGTAGGATCCAGTACAATTTCCATCAAACAGGAGCATTTATTGCACTGATACAAAAGTATTCGTTTCCACCTACTCCAACTTTATTTGAAAAATGTTCTTAACCACCCCTTCCAAGCACTTATAAACGATAAAATTAGATTTAGAGAATGGTCTGAAAAAGGGTCCAAAAGATTAGTCAAAAAATGGCTAGTGGTCAACAGGACTTTTGGTCCAGACCGTTTTTTTTTTCCTTTTTAAAGTTAAAGTTATTTTAAAGGCAACTAATATTGATCCATCTTAGGCACAGTTCCGTTTGGATTATCAAGAATGAAGTTATCCTCCCTTGGGAGGTGTTATATTTTTGTTTTGACGCGGCTGAGAGTTAGCTTTGATTCGTCTTTCTTGCTTTAGACTGTATTTGGTGTTTTCTTCGAGATTTTTATCTTTAAAAAGCCTTGAAATTTATTGACACCATCAGGAAACGATCGGAGCACGAATGGTCTACATTTCGCAACATAAACAATGCGTGCCAAAAAGCACCTTGAACTTTATCTGCCACGTGCTCTGAACGTTATGCACCCATAAATGTCAAATTGTAAGAAGTCAGTGCGTTAACTCAGGTGCTCATGTACGCACTTGGTCAGTGATAGGACCTCTCACATTTTCAGACATCTAGATAATTCTCCACAATGTCGCACTCTTTGTTCTGACGAGTGTTTTAACATCTTAGATCAAGCTTCCGCAACTTTTCAACTTGAAATCAAAGAAGCTATTCACATTCAATGGGAGTAACCTACACTTAATCATCAACTTTATTATATTAATTCAAAACTTTCCTTGCAAATGCATGCATTGTTCTGTTGCGATTGTTTGTTTTGTCCAATCAGTATTTTGTTACACACTTAAAATGCAACTTTGTACTTTGTATTATTCAGAACTGAAGATGACAGAAGAACTGTCGAAAAATGTTTTTAAAAAGCATCGTTCATTTTATTAATTCGTTCCACATCTGCTTCTATCCAGACCTTTTGGCAATAGAGTCGCAGAAGGAAGAAAAGCCGGCAGGGCAAGTGACAAAAAACCGGACCCGCCCCTCCCTACTCAGCTCAAGGTCTGGAACCGCCGTTGTTAACCCCCCCCCCCTTTTTCGTCTGAAATGACGTCCCCATTTATCTTTTATGGAGCTCAACCAGTAGCTGCTTCGATTTGTGGAAAATGTCTGCGATTAAAAACCGCTGTGGATCGGTGGATACTCAGCAAAATTCACGGTACACAGGGATGTTCTGCTTGCAGTTCTGAATGAAAGTCATAATCCGGTTGTTCTGCTCTTTTAAAACAACTCAACTCTTTTAATTAAGCTAATCTGTCAACTGACTGTCGACCGATATATCGGTCGAGTATCGACTGACCCTCGACCGATATATCGACCGCTATATCGGTCGCGATTACCTAAAGTAAACATGATCCCTAACCTTTTCCCTTCCATATACTAGTCTAGAGTCAAATCCAGAAAAAAAGTATCCCCAGTCGGACGGCACATTCCTGTAGAAGACCATGACAAGTAGTATCACGTCCGTCTTCCCCAGCGACATAAGCTCACTTCTCGAGAAATAGCAAACGATTAATTCATGAAAGCGTCACGCGTTGTGTGACTCTTTGTAAAGTTACAAAATCAAACACGCTGTAAGGAATAGTACGGGGAACGAAATATGGTCGCTTTACAACGATAAATATTTCGAAATATGAACATTATACACGTAAAATCAATAGAACTTACGCACACTGTTATTCCTGTCATAGGACGAAGGAATAACGGTGATGATAAAACAAGCTTAACACGGCAGAATACCGAGTCACACAACGCATGACGCTTTCATGAATTAATCATTTGCTTTTTCTCGAGACGTGAACTTGGGCTGCTTGTGATGCAACGGGATAAAATAAATCGGGTCAACCATCAAAGGTCGCATTCGGAGCGTGTTTCGGAAAAAGAGAAATATGCAAGAAAATCTTCCAAATATAAATGAAATAGTGGCTACTCTTCTTTCTTTCTCTATTGGAGATTTTTTCAGTGTCTTAACTCTTTAAGATGTTCGCCCTTCAGAGAGAACAAGCCGTAGAAAAGACAGCGGTAAAGCTTAGTATTATTCTGGTCGTTATGCAACGGAGCGTTCTCAGTCACCCTCCTCAGTCACGCTAACCGGAAACGGATGTTGACTATCGCCCTCCAAATTTTCACTTTACATCAGAGCAAGTATTATTTTTCTACTAGTAAAGTTTTAAGATGCCTAAGACATTTCGTGGAACTGCAAGCGAGCTATTTTTGTGTAAATGTTTGGAACTAGGCTCTCAGAGAAATTTTTTCGGTTATGTCACACCTGCACGTGCATGCTTTGTGTTATATAATACTGGTTGGCACGTGCCGCTCTCAGACTTCTTCACGCGGAAATATTCGTCAGTGAAATCCATAGTTGGAGGTAGGCGCCTTTGCCTTGTGTTCTCTCTGGTAATTTTTCCATCTTGCAATAGGTAGCTAAAAGAATTTAACGGTAAGAATTCCTGATAGAACACTTTTATTGTGAGCGGCATGTGAACATTATGGCGGAATCAACGACTACAGAGATCGAGGGCGAAAGAATATGTCGAACTTCATCCGTGTCTCCATGCACAACCAAATTAAAGGGACAAAAAGTAGGTATTTATTTTTTTCTTTCGAGTGGATTTTCGATATTATAAGAATTAGTAAAGGTGTTTGTGTCAAATTCTCGAGATTATATCAGAATTATGCCTTGATATTGTGCTTACGACCCACTACATGTTCGGTTTGTCGCACACTTTACGCGTAACCACGGCGCTAGAGTAGTTTCCTATACATGTACCGCAAACGGTGGACACTTCATTAAATTGTTGGCACCAAACTGAATGAAGCTTTTGTGTGTTCTACATAAGACAGGTGAATTGTTTCTTTAATATAACGGTTGTGTTATTTTTGTAGACGTATCGAAATATTTCAACATCAACATCTTGTCAAAACATGTTCAATGTAATATCCTCGGATACTGAGCCTATGATTTATTTTATTTAAATGTTGGTGATCCTTCTGTAACTAGTCCTTCTATCCTTTGAAACAATTCGTACTTTCGAATTAAAACATTCCCCATTGAAAAAGAAAATTTAGAGCAAAATGTTCTGTTTTTGTTGTCCCTCAGATGGAATATTCTCATAGACTTGCTGAAAAAAGACGAAGGGACCGAATGAATATCAGTATTTCAGAAATTGCGCAGTTGTTGCCATCCTCGTCCGTCTCAAAACAGGTATTTTAACTTTTTTAGTTGCCATTTTAAACTGTATTTATTCATTCTTGTTTATTTATACTAACATGCGTGTACCGCTAGGTTTATGGTGCTAATCAGCTATCCATGTATCAAAATATTTTTAATTCAGTCGTCTTAGCTTTAGTTTTAAATATCATTATTTGTGAAGTAGCCATCAGTGGCGATCTATGTGTACCAGGTACCTTGCGAACGACTTCTGATCATACTACTACAGTAAGCTGTTTATCGTACTCTGGTGCTGATCCTAAGGGACAGGTCAACGGGTTACACTCAAACTGATACATCAGGAAAGTCACTGCTGCGCTTTAATCACCATTTTGATATTGTACATTTCCTAAGTGGATTTAGTCTGAAATTTTTAACCCTGTAATAGGGTTGGAACTACATTGGACTATGGTCTTTCAATACTCCAATATTAGATGGTCAGGCCATTCTCTTGATTTTTAAGCATGATACCAGTAAAGTATGACACTAGCACCATCATAAAGGCCATGCCAAAGTAATTTTTCATTAAGGCATCTTAAAGTTATTGAAATACATTGATGATGTGTAAACAACACACAGCTTTGATTCTTGTGTGATTTTTATCCCTTATGCACATTACTTTCAAGCTGGAGAAAGCTGAAATTCTGGAAAAGACCATAAGTTACATAAAAACACTTCAAGACCTTACTGAAGATGTAAAGGCAGACTGTGAGACTGAGAGTTTAGAGGCAAAAGGTGAGTCAACTTTTGCAGCCATAAATGGTCAGTACAAGACAAAAACTTTGAATTCTAAAGATGATTCTCCTGATTAGCTCCATGATGCATTTATACTTAGACACTCTTGGGTCCAACTAAATGTTTTTTCTATAAATGATATCTTGGTGGGTAGGAGAAATAATGGCAAATGTAAATGGTTTTTCTCTAAATATAGCATTATGTTTGTTTTTTTTGATGAAAAGAAATACTTGTCAACTTTGTTCAAGTATGATACCAATGATATTTACAGCTTTAAACCTATCAATTGGTCTATAAATATTTCTTTTAGAAAACCAAAATGCTACTGAACCACAAGAGAGCCAACCATCTACCGCACAGGTAGACATAAATTCCAAGTACTTCAAGGGTTTCAGCGATTGTGTCAAGGAGGTGTTTCGTTGTCTTACCAATGTGGAAGCTATGGACATTGAGCAGCCTTGTTTTCAAAGACTTATGCGCCACTTGCAGATTGAGCTGCAGGTTTTGTGTAAGCAAGTAGACTTGGTTGGCTCTGATGATAGCCATAAAGACAAGTATTCAAAGGCAGTTCTTGATTTGTGGCAGTGCAAAAGAACCCATGAGAACAGTGAAAATCCTAGCAGCCAAGACAAATCCTCCAGTGGAGAGCCTGCTTCTAAACGGACACATCGAGATTCCGATAAGAATTCATGTAGTGATGGTCGTGGAAGCAGGTTTTCATTAGGCACAGTGAGTAGCAGCTCAAACAAAGAGAAAAGGAAAGTTACCATGGATGCAAACTGTACTTGGGATGAAAATGGAAGCAATTCAGCAAACTCCAGAGGCAACAGCAGTGTGTCATCAAAAGAAAAAGAATCAATCCCAAACAATTTCAAAAGTGAAAGTGGGAACAATTATGACAAGGCAAACTGTGATGCTGGTGGTTATGTACCTTGTGGTGTAGGTTTGAACTGGAAATGGCCAAGTCATGGTCTTGATGGCCTGATTCAAGCCACTCCCATTTCACCTAGGACCCCTTACATACCTAACCCCTACACTCTACCTACCTATGCTCTACATCCATCTGGCACCCACTTCATCCCTGTAGTTCTCCATGTGAGCATTCCTTTGCCTCCATTTCCTGATACAAATGGACGTTTGAACCCAGTACCAAATGGATATCTTGGTGCATTCAACCAAATGAGAATGGGGTATCCTCATTTCCCTTATTTCCCTGGTTTTCCCTTTTCACCACAACTCTGTGGCAGCCTTACAGGCATGACTGGTGGGCAGAATCCCAAGGATGAGTCAAGACAGAAGCAGCATCAGTCTAAACCACAGGATTCAGATCCTTCAAACATGAATCATGAACATTTATCAGTTAATGCTTGTACAAATCAAGAACTATCAAACACTGTTGAGTAGACAGGTTGGTTTAACCCTTTAACTCCCGTGAGTGACCAAGACAGAATTTCTCTGATACAATTTCAGTACAATATCGACTAGATAAGTGATGAGAATAAAGAAAAATATCAATTTGGGGATAATTAGTTGATCCAATAATAAATTCTCGACACTAACATAAGTGTTGTATTGTTGACATTAAGAAGAATTACAAATTTGATCTGGGAGTTAAAAGGTTAATTGAGGAATTTTGAAATACATGTACCTTTGCTCCACTGTAACATATTAAGCTGTGTATTGAGGTGCAGTGATATGACTTTAAATTCACTGAAGCTGATTATTTTCTAATTGTATCAGCAAATTTTTCCTTTTCCAGTAGAACCATTTAATGGAAAACAAAGTCACATCATCCTTCCCTTAAGGATTACAGAGCAAGACAGGCTTGAACTAACAATCCAGGGAATTAGTTGAAGCAAATACAATTATACATTGCAAGTCAGTTTGGACTAGTTAGCTGTGAGTTTCAGTCTCCTTCATGGCACCAGAAAATTCTGGTTATCATTATTTCAAGGAGGTTCTTTTAAGGACTAAATGCCACATTTTATTTTAACTCTATTGTCCACTTATAGAGCCAATATCTGTGTCATGTAGGCCAGTCAAAGTCTAGTTCATCATGTATTGCCAGCAACTGGCTGGTTTACACTATTATAGAGTCAAAGGAAGCAGTGGAGTTGTCAATTCAAAATTTAATAATGAGACCAAGACTAAGAGGACACACAGGGACTTGAATTAGTAAGCTGAATGTTTTGTTACTCTCTTTCCATGTCTTTTGTTAGGCATCATAATATATTATTATGAATATATAATTAAATACATAAATTTGAATATCCTCCTGAATTTTACATGGTAGTAACTAGGATTCAGTGTATTCTAGGGTATGAATTGTATAAATTGTAACTTAATGGTTTGTTTGCTAAATATTGCATGTAGACAGTGTCTAATGGAAGGTACTACAGAGCTAAGAGGACACTTTGTCATTGTTTTGTCTGTGTTATGATGCAGAGACACATTTTATACACTCAGATGCAGGTCATAAACTTGTATATACACTATTAATGTGTGCACAGACTTATGTGTCTTTATCATTCAGTGCTACACTAATTTGATCTTAATGAGAGCTATTGATTTGAAAAGTCAAAATGTAATTATGTGACCTTATAGACATGTAGAGATTGAAATTGGGCAGCTAAAGGTTCCACCAAGTCCTTTTCATGTCTCTTGGTAGAAGGGTGAAGAATAAATTATGTAAGGTTGTAAATAGTACTCACATGTAGTGTTTGTCAAGATGTGTATTGACTAAACAGCTGCCTGCTTCTTCTTATTAAATTCCTCTTATTATTATGTGAAGAAACTATCAGTGAGCATTTCCATAGCTACAACCCAAATCTAAGAGCTAATGTGTGTTCCATGCATGTGACCCCAAGAGCTCCAAGTGGAGAGAAAAACACCTGCCAAAACCAAACAGTACAAGGAATGGTAAAATTTATGCACAGCCCCATACTACATTTTGCATTCAGTTCTTGGATTGAGAAAACAATGACAAAAACAATACAGTGCCATTGGGAAAGCAGATCTGTTTTACAATAGCATAGTGCTGTGTGGAAATTTTACCCAAGGAAACAAATTATCCCAGAGTTTGTTTAGAGTACAACGAAAGTTCAACTTGTAAGAATCGTTTGCTCTCTCTTGTGACTGAAGAAGAAGTGACTTTCACTAAGACCTTGAGTCCTCACCTTTCCTTTTTTCAGCAGCACCTTCCCTCCACTTGATCTGGCCAAGAAGAAGGGTAAAAACTTCAACACCACTACAACACAACCTCACAGCGGAGTAAGGAAGTAAGGTTGCCTTCTTTATGATTGGGTGTCTGTGAATGTGTGGCCGGCGCTGGAGGCTTGTGACCCTTAGAGTCCATACATGTATCTGGATGGTGGCTAGGACTTCCAGGCTCTCGATTCCCACAGTCCCAACTTCATGTTCTTCAGAGATACAGTTACCATTGTTTTCTATTAAAACAATCATCAACTGAACCCTAACATCCATTTTAATCTGAGTTTCTTAATACCTTGACGGTGTTCCTTTGTATGTCCTGCACGCTTACATTTAACCGATTTGTATCACACTTCGTACTTATACCCCATCCCAGATTAAGATGTGTAGTGATGTCCCTACTCACCAAGTTATTCTTGCCTTTAAGATTCAATTTGCATTGTTCATACGTATCTTGCGAACACTACTATTGATCCAGATACCAGCACTGTATTATCCACAGCAGAATAAAGCTCGTAGAACGAAAGCCCGCTTTTATACTGAGATCATCTCTTGTAGTAACTCGACCACTGATGTACGAAGATCAGGTTATCTTTCAAAAGAATCTGGACACCCAACTGAAAATAGCGAGGGTAATTGTTGAAAAACTAAGTGTAACTTGCCACCTGTTAATTGAAGAGATACCTCTAGTTGGTTCAGGTTTCTTGTCGCTAAATAATGCAACTTTTGTCGTGGAGTCTTTCATAACGGTCGACATCCCTTTTAGAGCGCCAATAACAATGAGGTATTGAAACTAGATCGGTGCGATACTTACAGGGGCCTGGGAACTACACAACAAACGATTTGTTTTTAAAGGGACAGAAAGCCTTGTGTAGATTACCACTAATCACTTGCTTTCAAAGGAATTTTCTGGTACAGCACTATTGAAAATTGGAAGAGGACGAGGATATTCAAGGTGAATATTTTTTGGACCTTGATTGATTTCCGGAATTAAGCCAAACTACTTAAAAGTCACCCTGGGACTTTTAGGTTTGAACGTAATTGTCAAATTGAAATACTAAACCGCACAACTTGAAGGACATATTGAGAACGTTTCCAAGCTTCAATCGCATTAAAAAGAAAGAACTTTCAGCGTCCGCTCTAATAATTAGACATTCTTAAAAAAGAAAAAAAAAAGTGTTTTTTGAAATAAAGACCCAAAGAACGACCTTTGCACGAAAGGATATGAAGATTGAGTCAATGTACTCTAAACATTAATTCTGGCTCGATAGCTTGAAAAAAATAAATTGATTGTATCGATTTGCTGTTGATGATGTCAATTGATACATACCGCGGTCAAAAAGCTGTTAAGTTTATTGATATTCGGCTCATCCATTAAGTTATCCGTTATTTGCAACCAATAGGAATTCTAAATTGACTTCCAAACAGATACATTACGCTTACAACATGCTAATTCATTCACACTTGGCGACAACCATGCAATTTCAGTAAAAATTATGATTGGCCAACTTAGTAAAATCTAAACAAACCGTTGTGATAGTTGCCCAAATATTCTTGAGGTTTAAAATGATTGCTTTCCAGTTTGGATGTTAAATCATTAGTCTTCCGCCGTTTCCAAGTCTCAGGTTTCGTCAGGTTTTGTCTCCTTGGATCTTTGTTGCTTGACTTAAAACTACTGAATTCACTTTTTTGAAAAAATGAAGTCACTGGCCGCACCTGCAATTTTTCTTATCGTTTCCAGTGTTGTATGTGTCCTGTCCCTGCCGTCTCTATTCAAGGTAGGTGAGTCAAGGTTCGGAAAATGAGTGCTTGGTTCCTTTATATCACTCAATTTCATACGGTACTAAGCCGTAAAAATCGTTTAAAACTCACTCTCTTAAGCTTCGAGATATTTCACATTATAATCGCTCCTACTCTAGCAAAAAGCTCATTTCGTACTACCAAGACCCCCTACCAAAGCTAAGGGTACCCAATGCCAAGGGTTTTTCAGGTTAGGAGGAAAGCAAAGTTTCCTGGTGGTACATGTAATTTCTGTATCTTCAAATAGTCCACATAATAAGTCGCTCTGACAGAAAGCTAGCGCTCGAAACGTTAGAAACTCTTTACGGTGGCCAATTTATTATCAACTCAGTTGACAAAATCAAATTATCACATCCTAAGTCGAACAACCAAAGTCTATTAGAGTACCAAAGTTCAGTTGTTGGCGGTAGGTATTTACACTTTGGTGGTTATCTTGCCTCTAGGAGAGAATCGACAAACCATCTCTCGAGAGGAAACAAAGTAAGTTCATTAATGACATAAACGTAGGTAAACGTTCTAAGCGCAGCTGCATTAATACAAATGTGTTAGCACGGAAATTAAACCTGTGTATCCTCTTTCAAGACAAATTATAAAGTAACAGTACGCCATAGGAAGCCTTCCCTCTCACGAAAACTGCAGGACTGATGAAAATAACTTTAGGAATCTGTCCTTTGAGAGGCTCTCTCTAAAACTTAAACATTTGTCAAACTGGAGTTATGAAGTCTATTCTCTTACATGAAATTTTGTGCATTTTTAATTTCTTTTCAAGAAACCTTATTATAACAAATAAAAATACGAACAGGTACAAGGACCACGTCTTTTATAATGAACAGATTTTAGAAAAAATTATGATGGGCACCCCAGGACTTCCACTGACCTTCAGTGGGAACAATGGCTCGAAGAATGTCATCCAAAAATTAATATTGAAAATCAATCCTAATCGAATCCCTTATACCAACCAATCGGCTAGCTTTCCAACCAGAAAATGTTTTTCGATACATTTTTTATCAATCAAAAGAGAAAAAAAGGACCTACTGCCTAACTCTAACAGATTAAAGTCACTAATAACAAATGATAGCAAAGGCCAAACGGGGAGAAAATTCAAGAAATCGAGAAAGAGTTGAT